>NC_135811.1:2191341-2323912 GCF_964213995.1 Mustelus asterias | reverse complement strand
CAACGATTAGGGGGATTGGCCGTGGTGGGTGCAGAACTGGGTGATATGCTCTTTTGGAGGGTTAGTGTGCGAATGGCCTCATTCTGCACTGGAGGGATTCTATGGTTCAATGGAAACTCATGATAAAGTATAATAGGCAAAAGTCTCAAAGAAAGTGGTGCCATATGTAATTTGTCCAAGGTTGAAGAAGAATTAATAAGGCTTGTTAATTCTGGTGTGTTAGAGCCAGTTACAATGAGTGACAGGGCTACCCCCATCGTACCGGTCATGAAACCAGGTGGTTCCGTTCATATTTGTGGTGATTTTAAAACAGCCATAAATCCTGTGTTGTGCTGATCAATATCCACTTCCTTTAATTGAAGGTTTGTTTGCTGGGTTATCAGATGGGCAAGATTCATCTTTCACAAGCATATTTACAGATGAATGTAGCCACTTTAACGCAACCATTGCTGCCATCATTACACAAAGATCTTTCTCGTTATAAAAGGTTGTTGCCTCTTGGAATAACATCCATGCCAGCCATATTCCAAAGACTTCAAGTGGTCTCTCTGGTGTACAATGTTACCTGGATGATATTCTAATCAGAGTCCAGTGAATAAGAACACTTGAATAATTTGGAAGCAACATTGAAACATCTTCAAACACATGGTTGGGGGTGGGGGTGGGGGGGGGGGGGAAAGAGAGGGGGCAATCTTACCAAAAAAATTCTAAGTGCCGAATGAGCGTGAAACGGGAGAGTTTCAGACCTTTTTTTTTAGCCAGAGAAAAATTCAAATTTTATGCCACTTAGAGAAAAAAAAGAAGCCAAGTGTGATTCTCGCCAGTAGGGATGAAGTTTATTCTAGCCAGAAAGCTGGCTGATAAATGCAAGAGGGTGTCATTGAACATGCGTCTGATCTCCCAGTGCACTGTGCAAAGTGTGCATAGTACATTAGGAGATTGTCACTCCTTCACCACCACCCCCCCCCCCCCCGGATGATTGCCACTCCCATTCACCCTCCCCAGCGATCCCCCATTGCAGAATGTGTACCCCCCCCAGGCACTATCTCCCTTCAGGTCCCACCTCCTCCCCTTGTGTCCTGCCCCCTCCCAGTGCCCACAAACACCTGGGAGGCCTCAAGTCCCACTGGTAAAGCCACCACGTCTGGTCCCCATTGCTGGAGGTCCTCACCAGTGAAGCTGTTAAGGCAAGGAGCCTGGATAATTGCATCCTGGGTTCACTAATCACATTAATATTACAATCAGCCTCGCATAAGATTGTATGAGATGAGAAACTGGGCACAAACTCAATTTTTCACCTCTTGTGATTGACCTGCATGACGAGCCAGTACGATAATCAAGAAAAATGTGACATTTTCCAGATGTCAGTCCAGTATTTGGGTAATGTTATTATAGTAATATCTAAAAAGATGGACGCTATTTTAGAAACACCACGTCTGATGAATGTAACACAATTGAGGTCCTTTTAAAGGATTAGTAAAATTATGACAGATTTGTTCCTAACTACATTAGTGAAACCATTGCAGAATTTACTAGTGTGAAACAGTCAAGGGATTGGACAACAGAATGTGAGAAAGCAGATAAGGATATTGCGATAATACTGTACTATTGATATCGATTATGTTATGGGGATTGTTTTAAGATTCAGTTTTTTTTCTATATAGGTAGTCAGTATGGTCTGGAAGGAATACAGCTCAGATGCTGGGAAAAGCAGGATAAATTACTCATTTTAGCCATGCGGTGTTTACTTAGGATGAGTACATGGACTCTTGTTTTAGGTTAAAAGGCCCCCTAGGATTTTTTGATTTAGAGGAATGGAAGGTGGGTAGTTAATGGGAGGAGCTCGGTTTATCGCAGAGAAGCAGGTGTCTGTTCAGTTTCTGATTGGAGTTGTTTAGAAACAGAAATCTGCAAGCTTCTCTGAAATCAAAACTCTGACAGCTTTAAGGCTGTTGACACAATTTATAGCAAGTATGACTGGGTTTGCTAACTATTTAAAGTTGCATTGAATCTAAGATGGCTTGCTTATTTGGAACTGAAATAGTGATAAGTTAGAAAATTAGAGTTAGTAACTTTCAATTCTTTAAACTATTTTCAACCGTTAAATTCAGCTGCTTCCTTTCGTTATTGATTTTTTAAATTCATTCGTGGAACATGGGCATTGCTGGCCAGTATTTATTGCCCATCCCTGGTTGCCTTGAAACTGAGTGGCTTGCTCGGCCATTTCAGAGGGCTGTTGAGTGTCAACTGAATTGCTGTGGCTCTGGAATGTCGTATGTCAAAATTTGCAGATGACACTAAGATGGGTGGCAGAGCAAAGTGTGCAGAGGACGCTGAGAGTCTGCGAAGGGATATAGATAGTCTAAGTGAGTGGGCGAGGGTCTGGCAGATGGAGTACAATGTTGGTAAATGTGGTGGGAATAACAGCAAAATGGACTATTATTTAAACAGTAAATATTTGCTGCATGCTGCTGTGCAGAGGGACCTGGGTGTCCTTGTGCAGGAATCTCAAGGAGTTGGTTTGCAGGTGCAACAGGTAATTAAGGCGGCAAATGGAATTTTGTCCTTTATTGCTAGAGGGATGGAGTTTAAAAACAGCAAAGTTATGTTGCAGCTGTATAAGGTGCTGGCGAGGCCACACCTGGAGTACTGTGTACAGTTTTGGTCTCCTTACTTGAGAAAGGATATACTGGCACTGGGGGGGGGATGGGGGGGGCGGCTGCAGAGGAGATTCACTAGGTTGATTTCAGAGTTGAGGGGGTTGGTTTATGGAGGAGAGACTGAGTAGACTGGGGCTATACTCATTGGAATTCAGAAGAGTGAGGGGAGATCTTACAGAAACATAAGATTATGAAGGGAATAGATAAGATAGAAGTAGGGAAGTTGTTTCCACTGGCGGGTGAAACTAGAATTAGGGAGCATAGCCTCAGAATAAGGGGAAGCAGATTTAGGACTGAGTTGAGGAGGAACTTCTTCACCCAAAGGGTTGTGAATCTGTGGAATTCCTGCTCAGTGAAGCAGTTGAGGGTACCTCATTGAATGTTTTTAAGGCAAGGATAGATAAATTTTTGAACAGTAAAGGAATTAAGGGTTATGGTGAGTGGGCGGGTAAGTGGAGCTGAGTCCACAAAAAGATCAGCCATGATCTTATTGAATGGCAGAGCAGGCTCGAGGGGCCAGATGGCCGACTCCTGCTCCTAGTTCTTATGTTTTGATGGAGTCACACTGGGCCACACTGGGTAAGGACAGCAGATTTCCTTCCCTAAAGGACATTTAGTGAACCAGATTGGTTTTTCGGACAATCAACAATGGTTTCATGGTCAATAGATTCTCAATTCCCCAGATTTTTTTTTATTGAATTCGAGCTCCACCATCTCCCATGGTGGGATTCGAACCCGGGTCCCCAGAACATTAGCTGAGTTTTTGGATTAATTGTCTAGCGATAATACCATCAGTCCATCGCCTCCCCGTTTTATTTAAGTTGTGATGAATAAAGCTTATTTTGATAAAAGATCCATAATTTGTCAGTGGAATCACTCCTGGAGTGAAACATTCGATCCTCACATTTATGCTAAAATAGAAAAATTGTTGGGGTCTAGTCTGTCATCATAATATAATGTGGGGTTCAGGTCCAGCACCCTAACAATGTCAAAGATGGGGTTGAAGTCTGAAATATTGGTTCATTTTAATCCAAAGTTACCATTACTGCTTGCTTGCAATGCTTCACCTTATGAATGGGGATAGCAGTTTCACATACTTTGCCTTTTGGGAGAGGAATGGCCAATAGCTTTTGTTTTGCGTACTCTGACCAGTGCTGAATCGAACTATGTTCAGCTAGAAAAAGCAGCATGGAGTATAATTTTTGGCGTACAAAGGTTTCATCATTATTTATATGGTCATCATTTCACAATATTGACTGAATATCACTGACCTTTGCCTTTATACGGCCCAAAAATCATAGTCAAACTGTTGTTAGCTGCTAGCCAATTGCAAAGATGGTTGCTGATTTATCTGCACACTCGTACGATATACAGTATAGTCAGAG
The DNA here is from genome assembly GCF_964213995.1 of Mustelus asterias. NCBI lineage: Eukaryota > Metazoa > Chordata > Chondrichthyes > Carcharhiniformes > Triakidae > Mustelus > Mustelus asterias. Next base: position 2,319,867 of record NC_135811.1, on the reverse strand, counting down.
TGCCATGTAAATGCATTCTCACACATACTTTGCCTATTGAGCAAAGAACAATACAGCACAGGAACAGGCCCTTCGGCCCTCCAAGCCCGCGCCGCTCATGTGCCCAACTAGACCATTCGTTTGTATCCCTCTATTCCCAGTCTGTTCATGTGGTTATCTATATAAATCTGAAACGATCCCAGCGTGTCCGCCTCAATCACCTTGCTTGGCAGTGCATTCCAGGCCTCCACCACCCTCTGTGTAAAATACGTCACCCTGACATCTGTGTTGAATCTTGCCCCCCTCACCTTGAACCCGTGACCCCTTGTGTTCGTCACTTCCGACTTGGGAAAAAGCTTCCAACTGTTCACCCTATCTATGCCCTTCATAATTTTATACACCTCTATTAGGTCGCCCCTCATCCTCCGTCTTTCCAGGGAGAACAACCCTAGTTTACCCAATCTCTCCTCATAGCTAAGACCCTCCATACCAGGCAACATTCTGGTAAACCTTCTCTGTACTCTCTCCAAAGTCTCCACGTCCTTCTGGTAGTGTGGCGACCAGAACTGGACGCAGTATTCCAAATGTGGCCTAACCAACGTTCTATACAGCTGCAACATCATATGCCAACTTTTATATTCTATGCCCCGTCCAATAAAGGCAAGCATGCCATATGCCTTCTTGACCACCCTCTCCACCTGTGCTGCCACCTTTAAGGATCTGTGGACTTGTACACCCAGGTGCCTCTGTGTGGCTATACTCCTGATGGTTCTGCCATTTATTGTATAGCTCCCCCTTACATTAGATCTACCGAAATGCATCACTTCGCATTTATCTGGATTAAATTCCATCTGCCATTTCTCCACCCAATATTCCAGCCTATCTATATCCTGCTGTATTCTCTGACAATGGACATCACTATCCGCAACTCTAGCAATCTTTGTGTCATCCGCAAACTTACTGATCACACTAGCTACATCTTCCTCCAAATCATTAATATATATCACAAACAGCAGAGGTCCCAGTACAGAGCCCTGCGGAACTCCACTAGTCACAGACCTCCAACCGGAAAAAGACCCCTCCACTGCTACCCTCTGTCGTCTATGGCTAAGCCAGTTCTCCACCTATCTAGCTAGCTCACCTTTTATTCCGTGAGATTTAACCTTTTGCACCAGCCTGCCATGAGGGATCTTGTCAAACGCTTTACCAAAATCCATATAGACGACATCCACGGCCCTTCCCTCGTCAATCGTTTTTGTCACCTCCTCAAAAAACTCAACCAAGTTTGTGAGGCATGACCTCCCTCGTACAAATCCATGCTGTCTATCGCTAATGAGATTATTCAGTTCTAAATGTGCATATATCCTAAGAATCTTCTCCAGCAATTTCCCTACCACGGACGTCAAGCTCACCGGCATATAATTACCCGGGTTATCCTTGCTACCCTTCTTAAATAACGGGACCACATTTGCTATCCTCCAATCCTCTGGGACCTCACCTGTGAGGAGTCTAACAACGCCAGGTTAATGTCCAACAGGTTTATTTGGTAGCAAACGCCACTAGCTTTCGGAGCGCTGCTCCTTCAAGCTAGTGGCGTTTGCTACCAAATAAACCTGTTGGTGTTGTTAGACTCCTTACTGTGTTTACCCCAGTCCAACACCGGCATCTCCACATCATGACCTCACTTGTGTCCAGTGAAGAGGCAAAGATTTCTGTTGGAGGCCCAGCAATTTCATCTCTTGCCTCCCTGAGGAGTCTAGGATAGATGCCATCCGGCCCTGGGGATTTGTCTGTCTTAATGTTTCCTAAAAAACCTGACACTTCCTCCCTTGTAATTGAGACTTTTTCTAACGGGTCAACACATCTCTCTGAGGCACTACCAATCAACATGTCCCTCTCCTTTGTGAATACTGATGCAAAGTATTCGTTTAGGTTCGAAGCATAATTCCCCTCCTTTGTCCCTGAGAGGTCCGATTCTTTCCCTAACAACCCTCTTGTTCCTAACGTATGTATACAATGCCTTAGGATTCTCCTTAATCCTGTCTGTCAAGGACATTTTGTGACCCCTTTTTGCCCTTCTCAGTCCCTGTTTGAGTTCTTTTTTACTTTCTCTGTATTCCTCCAGTGCTCCATCTGTTTTTCGCTGCCTGGACCTCGTGTATGCCTCTTTTTTCTTTTTGATTAGACCCACAATTTCACTGGTTATCCACGGCTCCCGAATCCTACCTTTTCTATCCTTCCTCTTTACAGGCACATGCCTGTCCTGCAGTCCTATCAACTGCTCCTTAAAAGACTCCCACATGCCAGATGTGGATTTACCCTCGAACAGCCTCTCCCAATCAACAGCCACCAAATCCTGCCTAATCTGGCTGTAGTTAGCCTTCGCCCAATTCAGCACCTTACCCATAGGACAACACTCATCTTTTTCCATTACTATCCTAAAGTTTACAGAATTGTGGTCACCATTTGCCACATGTTCCCCTACTGAAACTTTGATGACCTGACCGGGCTCATTCCCCAGTACTAGGTCCAGTATAGCCCCCTCTCTAGTTGGACTGTCAACATATTGTTCCAAAGAACCTTCCTGTACGCATTTTATAAATTCTTCCCCGTCCAGGCCCCCAGCCCAAAACGATTACCAGACTATGTGAGGGAAATTAAAGTCTCCAACTACAACCACCCTATTTTTTCTGCACCTGTCCAGAATCTCCTTACATATCCATTCCTCAACTTCCCGTGGGCTGTTGGGAGGCCTGTAGTATACCCCCAGCATAGTGACTGCGCCCTTCCTGTTTCTGAGCTCCACCCACAGTGACTCATTACCTGACCATTCCAAATTGTCCACCCTCTGTACCGCTGTAATATGCTCCCTAACCAGCATTGCTACTCCCCCACCTCTCCTCGCCCCTCCGCTGTCTCGCCTAAAACACTTATACGCCGGAATATTCAGCAGTTACCACCAACTAGTTTTGCTAGCATTCTTTACTGTGAGAGTAGATCATTTTCCTCCAAATGCCTTCCCCCCACAGTTCCCAACCTCAGTCTCCCAACCCCGGACAGCCCGCTTCTACCTACTTCCCAAAATCCACCAAAAGGACTGTCCTGGTAGGCCCATTGTGTCAGCATGCTCCTGCCCCACTGAACTTATTTCCTCTTACCTCGACTTCATCCTCACTCCCCTGGTCCATTCCCTCCCCACTTACATCTGGGATTCCTCTGATGCCCTGCGTCATATTGACAGCTTCCAGTTTGCAGGCCCTAACCGCCTCCTATTCACCATGGATCTACAATCTCTCTACACCTCCATCCCACAGCAGAACAGCCCGAGAGCTCTTCACTTCTTTCTTTAAAAGAGGCCTGAACAATTCCCATCCACCGCCACTCTCCTCTGCCTGGCTGAACTCGTTCTATCTCTCAACAACTTGTCCTTCAACTCATCCCACTTTCTCCAAATCAAAGGAGTAGCAATGGGAACCCGCATGGGTCCCAGCTATGCTTGTCTTTTTATGGCGTATGTGGAACATTCCTTGTTCCAGGTCTACCCGGGTTCCCTCTCAGCTCCTTTAGTGATGTATCGATGACTATTTTGGTGCTTCTTCATGCTCGAAAAATTCATCAACTTCGCTTCCAGTTTCCACCCCTCCATCGCCTTCACCTAGTCCATCTCTTCCCTTCCTTGATCTTTCTGTCTCCATTTCCAGCAATAGACTAGCTACCAATATCCATTACAAGCCCACTGACTCCCACAGCTATCTGGACTACAGCTCTTCACACCCTACATCCTGTAAGGACTCCATCCCTTTCTCTCAGCTCCTTCATCTCCGTCGCATTTGTTCTGGTGATGCCACTTTCCAAAGTGGTGTTTCTAATATGTGCTCCTTCTTCCTCAACCATGGATTCCCATCTACAGTTGACGACAGGGCCCTCAACAGCTTGCGGTCCATCTCTCGTGCCATGATCCTCACCCCCTCTCCTCCCTCCCAGAACAAGGATAGAGTCCCTCTTGTTCTCACATTTCACCCCGCCAGCCTCTGCATGCAAAGCATAATCCTCCCACCATTTTCGCCAACTCCATCACGATGCCACCACCAAACACATCTTCCCTTCACTCCCTCTGTCAGCATTCCGCAGAGACCATTCCCTCTGGGATAACCTAGTCCACTCCTCCACTATACCCAACACCTCTCCCGTCACCCATGGCACCTTCCCATGCAATCACAGAAGGTGTAACACCTGCCCCTTTACCTCTTCCATGCTTCCCATCCAAGGCCCAAAACACTCATTCCAGGTTAAGCAGTGTTTCACTTGCGTCTCTTTCAATTTGGTCTATTGCATTCGCTGCTCCCAATGTGGTCTCCTCTATATCAGAGAGACCAAGCGTAGACTGGGTGATCACTTTGCTGAGCACCTTCGGTCTGTGTGCAATCAGGACCCTGACCTTCCAGTTGCTGCCATTTTAACACACGATCCTGCTCCCATGCCCACATGTCTGTCCTTGGCCTGCTGCAATGTTCCAGTGAAGCTCAACGCAAACTGGAGAAACAGCATCTCATCTTCCGGCTCAGCACTTTACAGCCTTCCGGCCTCAACATCGAATTCAACAACTTCAGATGATTTGCTCTACCCCACCTCGGCCCCTCTGTTTTCATTTCATTTTTAAACTGTTCTCTACTTTTTAAGTCTTTCTTTATTTTTCTTCGCTTCCCATTCCTTCCCCTATTTTATCCCCCTTTTTCTCAATTTTACCTCTCTCCCACCCACCTTCCCCTCCTCCCACATCTTCATCTGTCACAGTTTACCCTCTGATTTCACCTTCTCTGCCGTTTGGCCATTCACACCCTTTATTCTCTCTATGGGCTGCCATTAGCAGCCTTTCCCCTGGTTTCTGTAGCTATGACTCATCTTTCATTCCCTCCCCCTGCAGTATAAATATCTCCCACTTTCTGTGCCTTTTAGTTTTGACAAAGGGTCACCTGGACTCGAAACGTCAGCTCTTTTCTCTCCTTACAGATGCTGCCAGACCCGCTGAGATTTTCCAGCATTTTCTCTTTTAGTTTCATTTGCCTGTGACAGCTTTTTTGATTTGATTTATTATTGTCACATGTATTAACATACAGTGGAAAGTATTGTTTCTTGCACGCTGTACAGACAAAGCATACCATTCATAGAGAAAGAAAGGAGAGTGCAGAATGTAATGTTACAGTTATAGCTAGGGTGTAAAGAAAAATCAATTTAATATGAGGTACATCCTTTCAAAAGTCTGACAGCAGCAGGGAAGAAGCTGTTCTTGAGTCGGTTGGTACGTGTCCTCAGACTTTCGCATCTTTTCCTGAAGGAAGAAGGTGGAAGAGAGAATGCCCGGGGTGCGTGAGATCCTTGATTATACTGTCTGCTTTGCCGAGGCAGCAGGAAGTGTAGACAGAGTCAATGGATGGGAGGCTGGTTTTCATGATGGACTGCGCTTCAATGACGACCCTTTGTAGTTTCTTGCGGTCTTGGGCAGAGCAGGAGCCATACCAAGCTGTGATACAACCAGAAAGAATGCTTTCTATGGTGCATCTGTAAAAGTTGGAGAGAGTTGCAGTGGACATGCCAAATTTCCTTAGTTTACTGAGAAAGAGGTGGGCTTTTTAACTATAGTGTCGGCATGGAGGGACCAGGACAGGTTGTTGGTGATCTGGACACCTAGAAACCCGAAGCTCTCGACCATTTCTACTTTGTCCCCATTGATATAGACAGGGGCATGTTCTCCACTACACTTCCTGAAGTCGATGACTATCTCCTTTGTTTTGTTGACATTGAGGGAGAGATTATTGTTGCCGCACCAGTTCACCAGGTTCTCTATCCCATTCCTGTACTCTGTCTCATCATTGTTTGAGATCTGACCCACTATGGTGGTGTCATCAGCAAACTTGAAAATGGAATTGGAGGGGAATTTGGCTACACAGTCATAGGTGTATAAGGAGTATAGTAAGGGGCTGAGGATATATATTCACACAGGAGAGGGACAGTGGAGAGGGACAGTGTTGTTGAGGGGAGTACTGAGATACAGGCTGTTGGACTGGATGGGATTGATGTTCATAAGGAGGAGGTGTTAGCAATTCTGGAAAGGGTAAAAATAGATAAGTCCCCTGGGCCGGATGGGATTTATCTTAGGATTCTCTGGGAGTCAAGAGAGAGGAGATTGCAAAGCCTTTGGCTTTGATCTTTGTGTCGTCATTGTCTACAGGAACAGTGCCAGAAGACTGGAGGATAGCAAATGTTGTCCCCTTGTTCAAGAAGGGGAGTAGGGACAACCCTGGTAATTATAGACCGGTGAGCCTTACTTCTGTTGTGGGCAAAGTATTGGAAAGGATTATAAGAGATAGGATTTATAATCACCTAGAAAGGAATAATTTGATTAGGGATAGTCAGCACGGTTTTGTGAAGGGTAGGTCGTGCCTCACAAACCTTATTGAGTTCTTTGAGAAGGTGACCAAAGAGGTGGATGAGGGTAAAGGGGTTGATGTGGTGTATATGGATTTCAGCAAAGCATTTGATAAGGTGCCCCATGGTAAGCTTTTGCAGAAAATACGGACACATGGGATTGAGGGTGATTTAGTGGTTTGGATCAGGAATTGGCTAGCTGTAAGAAAACAAAGGGTGGTGGTTGATGGGAAATATTCATCCTGGAGTTCAGTTACTAGTGGTGTACCGCAAGGATCTGTTTTGGGGCCACTGCTGTTTGTCATTTTTATTAATGACTTGGATGAGGGCGTGGAAGAATGGATTAGTAAATTTGCGGATGACACTAAAGTCGGTGGAGTTGTAGACAGTGCGGAGGGAAGTGGCAGGTTACAGAGGGACATAGATAAGCTGCAGAGCTGGGCTGAGAGGTGGCAAATGGAGTTTAATGCGGAAAAGTGTGAGGTGATTCACTTTGGAAGGAGTAACAGGAATACAGAGTACTGGGCTAATGGTAAGATACTTCGTAGTGTGGATGAACAGAGGGATCTGGGTGTCCATGTGCATAGATCCCTGAAAGTTGGCACCCAGGTTGATAGGGTTGTTAAGAAGGCGTACGGTGTGTTAGCTTCTATTGGTAGAGGGATTGAGTTTCGGAGCCAGGAGGTCATGTTGCAACTGTACAAAACTCTGGTGCGGCCGCATTTGGAGTATTGCGTACAGTTCTGGTCGCCGTATTATAGGAAAGATGTGGAAGTGTTGGAAAGGGTGCAGAGGAGATTTACCAGGATGTTGCCTGGTATGGTGGGAAAATCATATGAGGAAAGGCGGAGGGGCTTGAGGTTGTTTTCGTTAGAGGGAAGAAGGTTAAGAGGTGACTTAATAGAGGCATACAAGATGATCAGAGGATTAGATAGGGTGGATAGTGAGAGCCTTTTTCCTCGGATGGTGTTGGCTAGCACGAGGGGACATAGCTTTAAATTGAGGGGTGAGAGATATAGGACAGATGTTAGAGGTAGGTTCTTTACTCAGAGAGTAGTAAGGGCGTGGAATGCCCTGCCTGCAGCAGTGGTGGACTCGTCAACGTTGAGAGCGTTCAAATGGTTATTGGATAAACATATGGATGATATTGGAATAGTATAGATTAGAGGGGCTTTAGATTGGTTTCACTGGTCGGCGCAACATCGAGGGCCGAAGGGCCTGTACTGCGCTGTAATGTTCTATGTTCTATATATAGCCTTGTGGAGCACCGGTGTTCAGGTGGTGTTGTTGCCTATCCTTACTGACTGCAGTTTGTGAGTTAGGAAGCTCAGGATCCAGTCACAGAGGGAGGAGCTGAGGCCCAGGCCAAGGAGTTTGGAGATGAATTTCGTAGGAATAATGGTGTTGAAGGCTGAGCTGTTGTCAATAAATAGTAGTCGGACATAGGTGGCTTTGTTATCTAGGTGTTCCAGTGTTGAGTGCAGGGCCAGGGAGATGGCATCTGCTGTGGACCTGTTGCAGTGATAGATGAACTGTAGTGGATCCAGGCAGTCCGGGAGGCTGGAATTGATTTGTGCCATGACTAGCCTTGCAAAGCACTTCATAATGTTGGGATGTCAGAGCCACCGGATGATAGTCATTAAGGCACGCTGCCTGGCTTTTCTTTGGTGCTGGGATGATGGTAATCTTCTTGAAGCAGATAGGGACCTCAGATTGTTGTAAAGAGCGGTTGAAGATGTCTCCGAATATCCCCGCCAGCTGATCCGCGCAGGATCTGAGTGCTCGTCCGGGTACCCCATCCGGGCCAGTTGCTTTCCGAAGGTTGACTTTCGAGAAACTGCTCTGTCATCTGCAAATTCAGTGACCTACCAGAAATGATCCTGGGACGGGAAGGTGATGGATTTGGTATTGTAAGGAACAATAGACAGAATGCATCATACACATCTTAATTGGAAACCAGATGCGTCAAGAAAGCTTGAGTTGACTGTTCAAGGTTGGTGTCTATTGTGGGGATTCCGAGTGATCATTCCTCCTAGTCTGCGTGGAAGAGTTCTTGGACAACTAGAACCATAGAACATTACAGCACAGAAACAGGCTTTTTGGCTCTTCTTGTCTGTGCCGAACCATTTTATGCCTAGTCCCACTGACCTGCACCTGGACCATATCCCTCCACACCCCTCTCATCCATGTACCTGTCCAAGTTTTTCTTAAATATTAAAAGTCAGCCCGCATTCACCACTTCATCTGCCAGCTCATTCCACACTCCCACCACTCTCTGCGTGAAGAAGCCTCCCTAATATTCCCTTTAAACTTTTCCCCCTTCACCCTTAACTCATGTCCTCTAGTTTTTTTCTCCCCTAGCCTCAGTGGAAAAAGTCTGCTTGCATTCACTCTATCTATACCCATCATAATTTTATACACCTCTATCAAATCTCCCCTCATTCTTCTACGCTCCAGGGAATAAAGTCCTAACCTATTCAACCTTTCTCTGTAACTCAGTTTCTCAAGTCCCGGCAACATCCTTGTAAACCTTCTCTGCACTCTTTCAACCTTATTTACATCCTTCCTGTAACTAGGTGACCAAAACTGCACACAATACTCTAAATTCGGCCTCACCAATGTCTTATACAACCTCACCATAACATTCCAACTCTTATACTCAATACTTTGATTCATAAAGGCCAATGTAGCAAAAGCACTCTTTACGACCCTATCTACCTGAGACGCCACTTTTAGGGAATTATGTATCTGTATTCCCAGATCCCTCTGTTCTACTGCACCCTTCAGTGTCCTACCATTTACCTTGTATGTTCTACCTTGGTTTGTTCTTCCAAAGTGCAATACCTCACACTTGTCTGCATTAAACTCCATCTGTCATTTTTCAGCCCATTTTTCTAGCTGGTCTAAATCCCTCTGCAAGCTTTGAAAACCTTCCTCACTGTCCACTACACCTCCAATCTTTGTATCATCAGCAAATTTGCTGATCCAATTTACCACATTATCATCCAGATCATTGATATACATGACAAACAACAATGGACCCAGCACTGATCCCTGTGGCACACCACTAGTCACAGGCCTCCACTCAGAGAAGCAATCCTCCACTACCACTCTCTGGCTTCTTCCAATGACAATAAGAAGTCTCACAACACCAGGTTAAAGTCCAACAGGTTTATTTGGTAGCAAATACCATAAGCTTTCGGAGCACTGCTCCTTCGTCAGATGGAGTGGATATCTGCTCTCAAACAGTGCACAGACACAGAAATCAAGTTACAGAACACTAATTAGAATGCAAATCTCTACAGCCAGCCAGGTCTTAAAGGTACAGACAATGTGGGTGGAGGGAGCATTCAACACAGGTTAAAGAGATGTGTATTATCTCCAGACAGAACAGCGAGTGAGATTCTGCAAGATCAGGGGGGAAGCTGAGGGGGTAACTGATAATGTGACATAAATCCAACATCCCGGTTTAGGCCGTCCTCATATGTGCGGAACATGGCTATCAGTTTCTGCTCAGCGACTCTACGCTGTCGTGTGTCGTGAAGGCCGCCTTGGAGAATGCTTACCTGAAGATCCAAGGCTGAATGCCCGTGACTGCTGAAGTGCTCCCCCACAGGAAGAGAACAGTCTTGCCTGGTGATTGTCGAGCGGTGTTCATTCATCCGTTGTCGTAGCGTCTGCATGGTTTCCCCAATGTACCATGCCTCGGGACATCCTTTCCTGCAGCGTATCAGGTAGACAACGTTGGCCGAGTTGCAAGAGTAGGTACCGTGTACCTGGTAGATGGTGTTCTCACGTGAGATGATGGCATCCGTGTCGATGATCCGGCACGTCTTGCAGAGGTTGCTGTGGCACGGTTGTGTGTTGTCGTGGTCACTGTTCTCCTGAAGGCTGGGTAGTTTGCTGCGGACAATGGTCTGTTTGAGGTTGCGTGGTTGTTTGAAGGCAAGAAGTGGGGGTGTGGGGATGGCCTTGGCGAGATGTTTGTCTTCATCAATGACATGTTGAAGGCTCCGGAGGAGATGCCATACCTTCTACGCTCCGGGGAAGTACTGGACGACGAAGGGTACTCTGTCCACCGTGTCCCGTGTTTGTCTTCTGAGGAGGTCTGTGCGGTTTTTCGCTGTGGCGCGTCGGAACTGTTGATCGATGAGTCGAGCTCTTCCAATGAGCCAGTGTCTAATCCAATTTACTACCTCCATGTATACCTAGTGACTGAACCTTCCTGACTAACCTCCCATGCGGGACCTTGTCAAAGGCCTTACTGAAGTCCATGTAGACAACATCCACTGCCTTCCCTTCATCCACTTACTTCTGAACTACTTGAAGGACATCCTGGTATAATCCGGATGAGGGAATTAGGACATAGTTATTTTTACTGGCTGGGTCTGGATTCCCAGATTGAAGTGGGACAGTGGAAATCCTGTGCAGGAATAAGAAATACGCCACCGCTGCCTCCTTTACTCACTTGGGAATGACCTAAAATGCCATTGCAATGTTTGCATGTAGACTTTGTGGGTCCGTTTGAGGGTTACATGTTCTTAGTCATAATTGATGCACACTCAAAATGGCCAGAAGCTTCGAGATCTACTACATCTGAGCAAACCATTGAAAAACTTGACAACATTTTTGCAAGATTTGGTAAACCGGAACAGATTGTTAGCAATAATGGTTCACAGTTTATTTCACAAGAGTTTGAGGATTACCTCAAAGTTAATGAAATTCAGCATATAAAATTCACACCTTATCATCCATCAACCAATGGATTAGCTGATAGATTCGTACAATCCTTGAAACATTCTTTAAAAGCTTCAAAAGAGCTAGGTTCATTTATCTTGTTGTGTGAATAGCTTTTTGGCATCTTATAGAAATACTACTCATGCGACTACCAATAGTTCACCTGCATTAAGTTGAGAAATACATTTGATTTATTACCTCCAGAAACTTCAAAGTTCAGTTATGTGAAAAAAAATCTCAAGTTGCGAGACAAGAGACAAAAACAAGAGTACACATTTTAACAAGGAGATTGAGTGTGTAATGATGCCACAAGTGAGAAATGGCTACCAGCTACAGTTTTAGCAAAAACAGGTCCAATTTCTTATACGGTTCAAACCGAAGAGGAGCTGGTTTGGCCGCGCCATGCTGACCAATTGTCTTCATTTTGAAAGGATTTCTCCGAATCATCTCCAGAACTACCAACTTTAGTCCCTGGTGTTGTGAATATTACTATGGAAGACTTAATTGAATCAGAGTTGCCTGATGATAGTGTCTCAGAATGATGCACAATTAGTTACAAGAGAAGAAGTGTCTACTGAAGTTCCAAATCATGTTTCTAGGGTCAAGGACAGCCAAATTCCAGAATGTCGTATATAACCAAAGTGAAGTAGACATCCTGATTGGCTTTGTTATTGACTGTGTATAATGATTAATTCATGTCAAGAGTATTATTGATCTTACGTAGATCACAGTAATTTGTTATCATGACGACAGAAGTAAAGAGGGAGGGGTGTTATATATTTCAGTGGTTGTATGATTGCTTTAAGAGCTGGTCACATGATTTGATGTTGTCACTGGGTGTTTCACAGGCTGCTGCCTTACTTTCATTTTCTACTCTGTACAGTCAACAGTCCCTCCAGTAAATCTGTCCTTATTTTGAATCTGTGCGCGCAAGCCACATCTTTTCTTTTTATTTAAAACCCACAACCCCAAACATAGTTAGGACATTACAATCACCTATATAGTGTGGGGAATGTTTTAATCTACCCTCAGAAATCTATCCACACCCTCTCTAAATGAGCCGACAGTTTCAACACAGGGTGCCAGTCTGTGTCTGACTCATAGAATCATAGAAACCCTACAGTGCAGAAGGAGGCCATTCGACCCATCGAGTCTGCACCGACCATAATCCCACCCAGGCCCTACCCCCACATACTTTACCCACTAATCCCTCTAACCTACGCATCCCAGGACTCTAAGGGGCAATTTTTTTTAACCTGGCCAATCAACCTAACCCGCACATCTTTGGACTGTGGGAGGAAACCGGAGCACCCGGAGGAAACCCACGCAGACACGAGGAGAATGTGCAAACTCCACACAGACAGTGACCCGAGCCGGGAATCGAACCCGGGACCCTGGAGCTGTGAAGCAGCAGTGCTAACCACTGTGCTACCGTGCCGCCCAGTCACACTTACATTTACTCTAACTGAATACCGATGTCTGTCACAGTGCAGTATGAAATGGACCCGAGCCCATTAGTTACCTGAAGAATGTCAGCAACTTTTTCTCTTTTTAATCACACTGAGAATAGTGAACTCCCTCTGGTCAGAATTTCTCTGTTCTTTTCCGTGTGGGATTGGCAACTTCAGGGGAATGGATTACAGGAACATGGGATGAGGCAATTTAAACTGCACTTCTCACTGAGAAGGACACAAAAGTCAGGATCATGGAAGGCGAGGTTTAGGGCAGATCCCAAAGCTGAAAGGAAAGGATAAGACAAGGACTTTAATCAAATGGCATTAACTACTGTAATGCAGAGTTGGGTTCATATTCTGGAAGAGCTTGGACTACAACTGATCTATCCACTTTGCCCCGATTCCTTGAGTATGTTGTTCTTTTTAATGGTGATATTGGATTGATGGATACAAGTGACCTGAGGTTAGAATGTCACTAGAATCTCTTTGGACTTGCTCTTCAGAGATTGACATTGCTCCAACCACGATTATTCCAATTACAATTGTTCATCACTAACAGATTAATCATTACCTCTCTGATTTATTGCACCCAGGTTATGGGGAGCCAGTGGTGTAGTGGTATTGTCACTGGACTAGTAATCCAGAGACCCAGAATAATGCTTGATGGGTATGAATCCCACCAAGGCAGATGGTGAAATCTGAATTCAGTAAAAATCTAATGACCACCATGAAACAGTTGATTTGATTTATTGTCACATTAGTATACAGTGAAAAGTATTGTTTTTTGCACACTATACAAAGCATACCATTCATAGAGAAGGAAAAGGAGAAAGTTACAGTCATAGCTAGGATATAGAACATTGTTAGAGAGTTAAAATGACATTTTAGAAGTATAAAATGATGTTGATTGTCGTTAAAAACTCATCTGGTTCACTATTGTTCTTTAGGGAAGGAAATCTGCCACCCTTACCGAGTCTGGCCGACATGTGACTTTAACCTGGTGTTGTGAGACGTTTTACTGTGTTTACCCCAGTCCGACACCGGCATCTCCACATCACGTTTCTAATGGTGCAGATCCCTCTGGTGGATAGCAGGAGTATAACAGCCCAGGTAGACTCCAGATCCACAGCAATGTGGCTGACTCTCAACTGCCCTCGGGGATGGGCAGTAAATGCTGGCCAGCCAGCGACGCCCACACCTCATGAATGGATTTTAAAAAGGTTCACTGTTAAGAGTGGATGGAATATGGAGGGAGTTGGAAAAATGGATTATAATTTAGGATTTCTAACACTAGAACAACAAACCGCAGAGTACAAGAAGCACCCGGAGTAAATGTGGAGAAAACTCACTCCCATTTATAAACTGTTGACAATTCCAGTTGGAGGTCAAGAAGGCATCGGAATTTGGAAAAGGGTTTTTCACTGTTGATATGAGGTAGTCCCTGGGCCAATCCAATTGTGTTTGGAATGGAAATGTAATACCTGTCTGTTTATAATGATATATTTGATAGCACAAGCCCCTTCATCAGGTGAGTGGGAGTTCTGTTCACAAACAGGGCATATAAAGACACAAACTCAATTTACAAAATAATGGTTGGAATGCGAGTCTTTACAGGTAATCAAGTCTTAAAGGTACAGACAATGTGAGTGGAGAGAGGGTTAAGCACAGGTTAAAGAGATGTGTATTGTCTCCAGACAGGACAGTTAGTGAGATTTTGCAAGCTCAGGCAAGTCGTGGGGGTTACAGATAGTGTGACATGAACCCAAGATCCCGGTTTAGGCTATCCTCATGTGTGCGGAACTTGGCTATCAGTCTCTGCTCAGCGACTCTGCGTTGTCGTATGTTGTGAAGGCTGCCTTGGAAAATTGAGTTTGCGTCTTTACATGCCCTATTTGTGAACACAACTCCCACTCACCTGATGAAGGGGCAACGCTCCGAAAGCTAGTGACTTGTGCTACCAAATAAACCTGTTGGACTTTAACCTGGTGTTGTGAGACGTTTTACTGTGTTTACCCCAGTCCGACACCGGCATCTTCACATCACGTTTCTAATGGTGCAGATCCCTCTGGTGGATAGCAGGAGTATAACAGCCCAGGTAGACTGCACTCACCTGGAGAGGAATCAAAGCCTAAACTAATCCTTAAAAGAGAAACATTATTCATAGATCCCCAAGCTGCTGGGAGAAACTGATTCACATGAAAGACAAAGGTTTCAGTCCCTATTCAGGTATTTCAAAGAGTAATTGTGGTCTTTCAGCCTCTTGGATTTTCATTGAATTCCATTGGAAGTCATGCCGGCAACTCCTCCTTCCTGCTTTAAGACTCCTTAAAATCTACATCTTTGACCAGGAATTTGGCACCTGTCCGAATCTCAGGTAGATGATTAATTACTATTGCTCTGTGAAGTGACTTGAAACTTAAGGGCAGCACGGTAGCACAGTGGTTAGCACTGCTGCCTCACAGCGCCAGGGACCCGGGTTCGGTTCCGGCCTCGGGTCACTGTCTGTGTGGAGTTTGCACATTTTCCCCGTGTCTGCGTGGGTTTCCTCCGGGTGCTCCAGTTTCCTCCCACAGTCCAATGATGTGCAGGTTAGGTTAATAGGCTATGCTAAATTGCCCCTTTGTCAGGGGTATTTATGGGGTTACGGGGATAGGGCCTGGGTGGGATCGATGTTGGTGCAGACTCGATGGGCTGAATGGCCTTCCTCTGTAAAGTAGGGATTCAATGAAAAAACTTAAAGGCCTGCTTGCTGATTGGTCAATGCTTGACTGCATTTCAGCCTGACCCTCCTGACCTTTGAGCTAAGGTCATCGGCATTGGGGTCATTTCAAACTGAAATCCTGTAGACTGATGGGGAAGTGCTGTGAGGGTTTGAGTACTGTGCACCCATCCTGCGTAAGATAACTGCAAACCAGAAACTTACCTCCTGCCATCTTTGGGAAATAAACAAATACTCATTCTATTAATGTCTCATCACCCTGTAAAATATACACCAATCAAATGGATTGGGGGTTTCACTGTAATTCCTCCCCCCCCCCCCGCAGACGTCAGACTCAGAGATTTTAGCTTTTATGGTCCCTCAGAAGTGTATGTTGAAACGAGGGCAGCTGTCCTAGCCCGGGCTGAGTGACAGAACCAACCGCCAGATAGAGTGGATAAAATTCAGATATAATTCTGCACAGCACAACGGCACGTTAGAAACTGCACTCACTCGGTGGTAACTAATGCAAGTGTTAGCTTCTCAGCTGCTGGTGTGAGGAACTCAAATGGCCAGGCGACCATAAATCAGGAGGTGCTGGGTTGAAGCAACTGCCTGCAGCACTCGGGGATCTGAAACACACAGCGATATGTCTGGATTCTCAAAAGCCATCAGGAGGGTTGTGAGGAATGAGATGCCCCGGTGCTCGCACTGAGGGTAGAGCGTTTTGGCACGACAAACTGCCCACCGAGCGAACAAGAGCAAGACTATGAATGGCCCAGCTTTCTAGAGGAAACAGGCTGAGCTCCGGGAGCAGATAGGGTTCTTTTCCTCAAATCAACCAAGGTGTGGCACGGTGGCACAGTGGTTAGCACTGCTGCCTCTCAGCGCCAGGGACCCAGATTCGATTCCCGGCTTGGGTCACTGTCTGTGTGGAGGCTGCACATTCTCCCCGTGTCTGCATGGGTTTCCTCCGGGTGCTCCGGTTTCCTCCCACAGTCCAAAAGACGTGCTGGTTAGGGTGCATTGGCCATGCTAAATTCTCCCTCAGTGTACCCGAACAGGCACCGGAGTATGGCCACTCGGGGATTTTCACAGTAACTTCATTAACACTGCAATGTAAACCTACTTGTGACACTAATAAGTAAATAAACTTAAAAAAACAAAAGGAAAAATGCTGGAAATTCCCAGCAGGTCTGGCAGCATCTGTAAGGAGAGAAAAAAAGCTTTGACAAAGGGTCATCTGGACTCGAAACGTCAGCTCTTTTCTCTCCTTACAGATGCTGTCAGACCGACTGAGATTTTCCAGCATTTTCTCTTTAGGTTTCAGATTCCAGCATCCGCAGTAATTTGCTTTTATATTTAAAAAACAGATGTTTTTGTTTTAAGAATAGACAAAGGAGGTTAATGGTGGGTCGGACAGGCAGGCATAATGTCGGAATGGGAGGGGCTCAAGGGAACATCTGCACCTTCCCTCTGTTTACATCTCAGTAACTTCCAGCGACGGATCTGTCGGAGGTTCTCAGTCTTTGTTTCCTGCCCCTTCCTGTCATCTCAGTTCCAGCATTTTAACAGGAGTATAGATGTTACAGAGAGTCATTCACTGAACCTCCTACAATGTGCAACCAGCCAGCCATATGCAGTGGGTGACATCTCCCCACGTGAGGTGCCCAAGTGTAGTGTGGCTCCCAAAGCAGGATCCTGGGGCAAAGAGACCATTATTCAAATTTTAAAAATCATTTATGGGATGTGGGCATTTATTGCCCATCTCCAAGTGCCCTTGAACTGAGGTCATTTCAGAGGGTATTTAAGAGTCAACCACATTGCTGTGGCTCTGGAATCACATGTAGGCCAGACCGGGTAAAGACAGCAGATTTCCTTCCCTAAAAGGACGTAATGGATCAGATGGGTTTTTCTGACAATCGACAATGGTTTCATGGTCATCAGACTCTTAATTCCAGATTTTTATTGAATTCAAATTTCACCGTCTGCCGTGGTGGGATTTGAACTCAGGTCCCCAGAACATGACCGTGCGTCTCTGGATTACCAGCCCAGTGACAATACTATGCCACAGCCCAAGGAGTACAAATCTCTGGTCCCACAGAATAAAGGGCAAGTGTTTTAATAATTTTGAATAAATTGGAAGCAAACCATTGCTGCCTGACCCCATAAACCATTTCCAATTCCAGCTGGAGATAGACTCTATGGCTCGGCAAGAAACATCTAAATGTAAAGCTCATCAGCTAGAGTCTGAGGTTTACAGCATGGAAACAGGCCCTTCGGCCCAACTTGTCCATGCTGCCCTTTTGTTTTTAACCACTAAGCTAGTCCCAATTGCCCGTGTTTGGCCCATATCCCTCTATACCCAACTTATCCATATAACTGTCTAAACGCTTTTTAAAAGACAAAATTGTACCCGCCTCTACTACTGCCTCCGGCAGCTTGTTCCAGACACCCACCACCCTGTGTGAAAAAAATTGCCCCTCTGGACACTTTTGTATCTCTCCCCTCTCACCTTAAACCTATGCCCTCTAGTTTTAGACTCCCCCCATCTTTGGGGAAAGATATTGACTATCTAGCTGATCTGTGCCCCTCATTATTTTATAGACCTCTAAGATCACCCCTCAGCCTCCTACGCTCCAAAGAAAAAAGTCCCAGTCTATCGAGCCTCTCCTTATAACTTAAACCATCAAGTCCCTGTAGCATCCCAGTAAATCTCTTCTGCACTCTTTCTAGTTTAATAATACCCTTTCTCTAATAGGGTGACCAGAACTGTACACAGTATTCCAAGTGTGGCCTTACCAATGTCTTGTACAACTTCAACAAGACGTCCCAATTCCTGAATTCAATGTTCTGACCGATGAAACCAAGCATGCCGAATGCCTTAACTACTCTGTCCACCCTGCTTAAACGTCAAAACATTTTCATCGCCATCCAACTCAGATCCTTATTTGGTTCTGGTTTCCAATTCTGCCTCACCTTCCAGAGAAATACACAGATTGTTCAGAGGAGAGAAGATCCAAAGTCTAAACCCAACTCCCAATACAGACACAGAGTGCAACAAGCCCAATGTCAGCACCCAATCTCCAGAAAGAACACACTGGAGAGGAATGCAATCCCACTATTTAAAAAGGAGGTAGGGAGAAAACAGGGAATTATAGACCAGGCAGCCGGATGTCGAGAGTGGCGAAAACTCTAGAATCCATTGCTTTATAAAGATTTTATAGCTGAGCCTTTGGAAAACAGTGGCAGAGTCAGTATGGGTTTACAAAAAGGCAATCACACTTGACAAATCTACGGGAATTCTTTGAGGATGCAACTAGTACAGTCGATGAGGGGGAGCCAGTGGGTGTGGTTTATTTGGACTCTCAGAAGGCTTTTAGATTCCCACATAAGAAATGAGTGTAAAATTAAAGCACGTGGGATTGGGGATAGCGCATTGAGATGGATGGAAAACTGGCTGGCGGACTGGAAACAAAGTCAGAATAAACAGGTATTTTTCCAAGTGGAAGGCAGTGACTAGTGGAGCAACGCAGGGATCGGTGCTGGGACTCCAGCTATTCACTCTATATATCAATGATTTAGATGAGGGAACTAAATGCAATATTTCCAAATTCGCAGATGACAAAGCTGGGTGATTGGGTGAGCTGTGAGGATGCAGAGGTGTTTCAGTGTGATTTGGACAGGCTGCGTGGTGGGCATGTGCATGGCAGATGCAGTATGTGAGGTTATCCACTTTGGTAGCAGAGACAGGAAGGCAGATTATTATCTGAATGGCTATGGATTGGGAGAGGGGAATGTACATCGAGACCTGGTGTCTTTGTACACCAGTTGCTGAAGGACTGGGTGCAGCTATGTAACTGTGGTGATCTTGGCGTTCTAAGCCACAGTGAGTCGCTCCTAACCGGTGATCCTGCGGGGATGACCTTCACCACATTCCGATAGGTGTTGGTGACTTCGGAATACGACCGGCCGAGACACATCCGGGGCCTTAAAACCCATCTTTTCAAAAAAGAAATGAAACGTGAAAGAACGACTGGTTTGTGCCACCAGTTCTGGGGACAGCAAGGTGAAGAACATTCCACCATTGAAAGGATGTTCGGAATGTCTATCAGGCCAAAGGAAAGGAGACCCCGAGCCCCACGAACCATCCAAGGAGGAAAGACGATGAATTCGGGACCAGTCCCCGGTGTGAAGGAATGAATGGATGTCCGTGTCACGTCTCAGAGTCAGAGGTTTACAGGGAAACAGGCCCTTCGGCTCAACTTGTCCATGCCGCCTTTTTTTTCAAACCCCTAAACTAATCCCAATTGCCCGCATTTGGCCCATATCCCTCTATACCCATCGTACCCATGTAACTGTAAATGCTTTTTAAAAGATAAAATTGTACCCGCCTCTACTACTACCTCTGGCAGCTTGTTCCAGACGCTCACCACCCTCTGTGCTACGATGGGGACCCACTTGCAGTGGTGGTCACGGCGACCATGATGCTCAAACCTTCTGGAGTCTATTCTGGGATCTCTGCCACAGTGGTTACAGATGCCTCATGTTTCCCAATCCTTTGGCACGTCTTTCATAACAATCAGGGCAGAGGAGTGCAGAGGATGATCAGATGTGAGTGTTATGGTTACATTCCCGCAGAAGGCACGGTGGCACAGTGGTTAGCACCGCTGCCTCACGGTGCCAGGGACCCGGGTTTGATTCCGGCCTAGGTTACTGTGTGGAGTCTGCATGTTCTCCCCGTGTCTGCGTGGGTTTCCTCCGGGTGCTCCGGTTTCCTCCCACAGTCCAAAGATGTGCAGTCAGGTGGTTATGCTTAATTGCCCCATAGTGTCCCAGGATGCATAGGTTAGAGGGATTAGTGGGGTAAATATGAGAGGTTACAGGGATAGGGCCTGGGTGGGATTGCGGTCGGTGCAAACTCGATGGGTCGAATGGCCTCCTTCTGCACGGTAGGGATTGTAGACTGCACGCAGGTCTCCCTCGGAGTAGCCTGGCAGACTAGTTCCCTCTCAGTATCATTCCCTCAGTCTCTCCGGCTTCCAGCTCAGCCTCTGCTGGTTTCTGTGATGTTACAGCACCACCAAGTGGCTTTCCCATGATCAGCAGGCAGTCCAGGCCATGTCCCTCAGAGCTCGACATTACTCTACACACGAGACTTAGTCCGTGTACCAGAGTCACACCAAAACCTTCACCTTTCTCCAGCTGCCTTCCGAAGCATCTAAAGATCAGGCTGTCAGGCAGGATGCTGAGGTCATGTAGCCAGAGAGTCTGACATTTACTTACAAAGAGAATCTTCAATGGAAAGTCTGCCTGGCAG
This sequence comes from Mustelus asterias, assembly GCF_964213995.1. Classification (NCBI taxonomy): domain Eukaryota; kingdom Metazoa; phylum Chordata; class Chondrichthyes; order Carcharhiniformes; family Triakidae; genus Mustelus; species Mustelus asterias. The sequence goes on along the minus strand of NC_135811.1, from coordinate 2,299,253 downwards.
TCAAAGGAAATTCTACAACTCACTAACTTGCAAATTACAAAGCTATCAGAAAGGAATTGCTCTGGGAAGGAGCCCCCCTAGACAATCAGCTCAAACAAGTGTGAATGGCCCCCAATTCCCACCCACCCCCCCACTCAGAGGGTGGGGGGTGTTCCAGGGAGGGACCTTAGAGAGGAGGGGTGCAGGTTCAATGGTGCAGGGCCAGCTGGGAGGTCAAGTCTGCATTGCCCTGAGACTAGTGTCTGCATCTCTCTGGGGACACTGTCACCACATGCCAGATGATTGGACCCAGGATAGTCTCCAGCTGCCCGGGTAGCCACCCTGTGCCAGTGTCTCTGACAATCGCACTGGCTCTCACCCTCCACACATCCAGTGTCCAGGGCTGATTGGGGGATTGGTGTCTCAGTCGGCTGCGCACAGTTGCGTCAAGCTTGTGACTGACGCCATCAGACATGTTCATCCACTGACCACTCAGGTGAGCCAGGTGATGGGGAGGCCCATCAGGCTGCTTGGGCCAATCAGGAGCAGTCTCCTCCGCAGCGCGTCTCCCTCTGTCATGGCAGCTGCTCACGGAACAACCCGACTGACAGGGGGACCCAGTGGAGGCCGGGGAAAGCGAGGCAGATTCACAGGCAACGGAGGATGAATCCTGCTGGGTCTGAGGCACGAGGACTCCAAGGTCTCACTAAGTATCCACCTCTCTCAATTTACACCCATTCACATAATAATCTGTCTTCCTATTATTGCTACCAAAGTGGATAACCTCACATTTATCCACATTATACTACGTCTGCCATGCAGATGCCCACACACTCAGCCTGTCCAAATCACACTGAAGCATCTCTGCATCCTCCTCACAGCTCACCCTCCCACCCAACATTGTATTATCTCTAAATTTTCAGATGATCCATTCAGGTCCCTCTTGCAAATCATTAATATATAATGTGAACAGTTGGGGTCCTGGCACAGATCCCTGCGGAACCCCACTAGTCACTGACTGCCAATTAGAAAAAGACCCATTCATGCCAACTCTTTGTTTCCTATCTGCTAACCAGCTTTCTATCTATCTCAAGACATTCCCTGCAATCCCATGTGCTTTAACTTTACAGAGTAGTCTGTTATGTGAGACCTTGTCAAAAGCCTTCTGAAAGTCTAAATAAACCACATCCACTGGTTCTCCTCGGTCAACTCTACTAGTTACATCCTCAAAGAATTCCAATAGATTCGTCAAGCATGATTTCCCTTTTGTAAATCCATGCTGACTTTGTCGGATTATACCGCTGCCTTCCAAATGCTGAGTTATGAAATCCTTGATAATGGACTCCAGCAACTTCCCCAGTACCGACGTTAGGCTCACTGGTCTATAGTTCCCTGTTTTCTCTCTACCTCCCTTGCTGAATTACATTAGCTACCCTCCAATCTGTAGGAACAATTCCAGAGCCCAAAGAATTTTGGAAAATAACCACCAATGGATCTACTATTTCCAGGGCCACTTCCTCAAGTACTCAGAAACTTATAAAATTCTAACAGGGTTAGACAAGGCAGATTCAGAAAGAATGTTCCCAATGCTGGGGGGTGTCCAGAACGAGGGGTCATAGCTTGAGGATAAGGGTAAACCTTTTAGAACTGAGGTGAGGAGAAACTTCTTCACCCAGAGAAAGTAGTTGAGGCCAAAATGTTGTCTGATTTCAAGAAGAAACTAGATATAGCTCTTGGGGGATCAGAATATTGAATTCGATGATCAGCCATTACATGTGCAGTGGACAATGGGGAACCTGTGGATGTGGTGTACCTGGATTTTCAGAAGGCGTCTGACAAGGTGCCGCACCAAAGGCTGCTACATAAGATAAAGGTGCACGGTATTACGGGTAATGTATTAGCATGGATAGAGGATTGGTTAACTAACAGAAAGCAAAGAGTGGGGGGTAAATGGGTGTTTTCCTGGTTGGTGATCAGTGACTAGTGGTGTGCCTCAGGGATCAGTGTTGGGACCGCAATTGTTTACGATTTACATAGATGATTTGGAGTTGGGCACCAAGTGTAGTGTGTCAAAATTCGCAGATGACACTAAGATGAGTGGCAGAGCAAAGTGTGCAGAGGATGCTGAAAGTCTGCAAAGGGATATAGATAGTCTAAGTGAGTGGGCGAGGGTCTGGCAGATGGAGTACAATATTGGTAAATGTGAGGTCATCCATTTTGGTAGGAATAACAGCAAAATGGACTATTATTTAAATGGTAAAAAATTGCAGCATGCTGCTGTGCGGAGGGACCTGGGTGTCCTTGTGCAGGAATCGCAAGGAGTTGGTGTGCAGGTGCAACAGGTAATTAAGGCGGCAAATGGAATTTTGTCTTTTATTGCTAGAGGGATGGAGTTTAATAATAGCGAGCTATGTTGCAGCTGTACAAGGCGCTGGCAAGGCCACACCTGGAGTACTGTGTACAGTTTTGGTCTCCTTACTTGAGAAAGGATATACTGGCACTGGAGGGGGTGCAGAGGAGATTCACTAGGTTGATTCCGGAGTTGAGAGGGTTGGCTTATGAGGAGAGACTGAGTAGACTGGGGCTATACTCATTGGAATTCAGAAGAATGAGGGGAGATCTTATAGAAACATATAAGATTATGAAGGGAATAGATAAGATAGAAACAGGGAAGTTGTTTCCACTGGCGGGTGAAACTAGAACTAGGGGGCATAGCCTCAAAATAAGGGGAAGCAGATTTAGGACTGAGTTGAGGAGGAACTTCTTCACACAAAGGGTTGTGAATCTGTGGAATTCCCTGCCCAGCGAAGCAGTTGAGGCTACCTCATGGAATGCTTTTAAGGCAAGGATAGATAAATTTTTGAACAGTAAAGGAATTAAGGGTTATGTTGAGCGGGTGGGTAAGTGGAGCCGAGTCCACAAAAAGATCAGCCATGATCTTATTGAATGGCAGAGCAGGCTCGAGGGGCCAGATGGCCTACACCTGCTCCTAGTTCTTATGTTCTTATGACCAAAATGAATGGCGGAACAGTGTGTGCAGAATGGCAGAGCAAAGTGTGCAGAGGATGCTGAAAGTCTGCAAAGGGATATAGATAGTCTAAGTGAGTGGGCGAGGGTCTGGCAGATGGAGTACAATGTTGGTAAATGTGAAGTCATCCATTTTGGTAGGAATAACAGCAAAATGGACTATTATTTAAATGGTAAAAAAATTGCAGCATGCTGCTGTGCAGAGGGACCTGGGTGTCCTTGTGTAGGAATCTCAAGGAGTTGGTTTGCAGGTGCAGCAGGTAATTAAGGCGGCAAATGGGCCAAATGGCCTACTCCTGCTTCTACCTTCTACGTTTCTGTCTCTCCCTGGACCAACCTCTCAGATTTCCCAAATATTTTCAGGTGGTGAAACCATCGATTCGCAGCTCTTGCTGGATTTAACTGACAATTATTTTTAAAATTATCCTTTCCTCAATGAAAGTGCGTCCAAGCACTTTGTGATTAGGCATCACTTTGGGACTCGGGCTGTGTGGGGTATGTTTGATAACGACAATTCCAATGGAGCTAACTGAAAAGCTTTTTAAAACTCATTCCAGCCAAGTCCCTGGTTCCAGTTCACCCGTGGGAGGTCTCTGCGCTCCGAGTATCGAAACTGGACTTGAGTAAAAGTGAGACGCTGCCAGAGGGAATCCCGAAATTAGAAGATGCAAGATGGTTACCTGGTACAAAATGGACTCTGTGGAAATACATTAAAATGTGCTGAAATAGGCATAGACATTGCACAATGAACTAACCTTTGAGCTACATCCTGTTATTGTCTAATTACTAAGGAACAGACAAAAAAAAAACAGACCTTGAGGTCCAGATGATCAACTTAGCTTAAGATAAAGCGGAACCGAAACAACAAGTTTTGTTAACGAGGTCAGTCGTTGCTAGGGGGGGCATAATTGGCTAATGATGTGATAACTGCTAATGTCAGTACTTGTCGACTCTTTGAAATGTACAAAAGCTCAGCTGCCATTTTTAAAATTGAGAAGGTGACTGCGAGCACTGCGGAGTGCCAAGTGCTTCTCCCAAAGCTTTGCCCAATAAACTGCATGTTGAATCTTTAAATCTGACTCCGAGTGGTGATTTCCCACAACAAATTGGCGTAATTGGCAAGATATCACTGCTGGTGAGTTGATCGATTGGTCTCGATCGGCGAACTGGAGTAGAGATTATTGAACTTTTATTGCAGTTAAAAATGGGTGAAAATTAGGGGAATTCATGGGACTATCGGAAAGAACCAGGAATTGATTGCTTGTGCTGATCGACTAAGGACAAGGAAGTGCCTGTCTCAAACGTGCAGCCTTAGACCAGTTAAGAGGGGAAATCCCCCACACGAAGGTCAGGACCCTGAAGTATGCGTAGAGGCACCAAGGCATTTAGGATCATGAAACACAAGTGATAAAGGTCATTTAGCATTAAACTCTGTAGCGGCAAACAAACGCAGAGTTTGCCATCCGTTTGTATAAAAGTTTCTGTACTTATCTGTCACGTTGTAAATTGGTGCGGTAAGAAACTGATCACCCTGACCTAGAGCCGGACTCCGGTGGAGGAAACACGTTACTGAGAAGGTAGTCGTGGCCGTGAGTATAAACAGAAACCCCAGCGAGGGGGTGTAGAAGTCTGCAAGATGGCAGGTAAGGAAACTAAGTGGGGACCTGCGGGTTCCCTTATTGATAAATATATGACAGACAGACACGCGCTGATTAAGAAGATGCAAAAGGATGGCTGGGATGTTTCTCAGACTTTGGAACAACAGAGAAAGTGGGTAACTGGGGAAAAGAGACAAAACAAAGGCGGCAGGGGTATTACAGTACATCAATTAACTGGACTAATTGGACAAGTAGCCGCTTCCACTAAAAAGTGGAATGAAGATAAGGATGAAATTAAGAAACTAGAATCTAGGATAAGGGAATTAGAGAAAAGGAATCAATTATTAGAAGAGAATCAATGCGGCCCTTTGCCCCCTTATGAGACAACGTAACAGGAAGCAACAGCCCCCCCCCCCCCCCGCCCCAGAAGGAGGAACAACACCAGAGCATAACCTGGCGCCAGTAACCCGGGGGGCGGGGGGATGGTCGCGCAGCCAACAGCACATTACAAACCATTCACCCCGGGCGAGAGACAACAGATAATGGCCTCCCTGGGTAAACTACAACCCAGAAGCACAAATACGAAATTCTGGGCAGAACTAGACACAGTCTAGGTAGGACACCAACGGCACGCAAGGGATATACACCAACTAGTTAGGGCCGCATGCCCAGTGGACAAATGGAGGCAGGTAGCCGGAGGGCCCGCCACCCAACCCAGAGAAGACTATAGTGGGGGGCGCTGGACGCATGTGGTAGCCCTAACGGCAGAGGTGGACGCCCAGCAGGCACCCTTCGTCCTGTTTAAAACAGAAGTACAGAAAGTTTTAAGAAATGCCCCTACCAATTGGAGCAAAATCACAACAACCAAACAACAGAAGGGGGAAGGGGCCTCTGAATATGGGGAACGGTTGTTCCAAGTAATCCAGGAATACTCAGGGCAAGGAAACCCAGGCCGTGGGGATCGAGCCTTCATCCAGGCTTTCAAGGATGGGCTCTCCAGCGCTCACCAAACCATCCTAAAGATGGGAGTGATCATATCCCAGGATTATGAAGAACTGTTGGAATGGGCTAGTGGCGTACTTGGAGGCAGGGAGGAGAAATCTCAGACAAAGATAAAACAGGAGAGTAGCAGCTGCCTACGGTAGCAGGAGCGGAACTAAGCCCAAACTGACCTGTCACAATTGTGGCCAACAAGGGCACTTTGCCAAGGAGTGCCGGGTCCCAAGGAAAAGAAATTAATTTAGAAATAGTGGGAGACATTGTAATTATTGTAATAAAAATGGACACACGGAAGCAATATGTTGGGACAAACATGGGAGACCCCCACCCCGATCTGTGTTCACAGCAGAATTGGAGGAACGAAGGAACCCCCGAGGTCAGCAAGACCGACAGCCTGCAACCCCCATTCACAAGGGTAAGGAGGGGGGATGGATCTTTGTGTCTGCACTGGTAGGGGGCAGGCAATGCGAGATGCTGGTGGACACAGGAGCATCCATATCTGTCACCGACCTTCCCTTACCCACTACAAGTAGGATGATTTATCTAACAGGGATAGGAGGGAACAAAACACCCGCCTACCTGAGCGAGACCACATTAGTCGAAATAAATGATTTGTATATACCTATGAGATTCTATGTATGTAAAAATGACGAGGGTACAATAATGGGAAATGATTTAATGAAGGAGTATGAAATTTTGGTTGACTGCGGGAAGGGAGAGCTAATCTGGCTGAAACGGGACAGTCGGAAAGCCGGAATGGGAAAACTCACGAGTCACCTCGAGACTATCAAGGTGGCCACAGCCACCACCAGAGATTGGTGACTAGAAACAAAGGGGTTTGGAGCCATCTGTGCCTCCGTCCCTGGAGTATGGGCCGAAACAAAATTAGACACCGGCCTAACCAAAACTGACCCGATAAAAAGTGCCCGGACCGGAGCATAAGCCCCACCGACAGTACCCGATAAAACCGGAAGCAAAGGCAGCTGTAGTAGAAATAGTTAAAGGGTTAGTGGAGAAAGGAATCCTGGTCCAAGAAGTGGCTGATGAAATTCAACGTGGGCAAGTGCGAGGTCTTGCACTTTGGAAAAAAGAATAGAGGCATGGACTATTTTCTAAACGGTGACAAAATTCATAATGCTAAAGTGCAAAGGGACTTGGGAGTCCTAGTCCAGGATTCTCTAAAGGTAAACTTGCAGGTTGAGTCCGTAATTAAGAAAGCAAATGTAATGTTGTCATTTATCTCAAGAGGCTTGGAATACAAAAGCAGGGATGTACTTCTGAGGCTTTATAAAGCACTGGTTAGGCCCCATTTGGAGTACTGTGAGCAATTTTGGGCCCCACACCTCAGGAAGGACATACTGGCACTGGAGCGGGTCCAGCGGAGATTCACACGGATGATCCCAGGAATGGTAGGCCTGACATACGATGAACGTCTGAGGATCGTGGGATTATATTCATTGGAGTTTAGGAGGTTGAGGGGAGATCTGATAGAAACTTACAAGATAATGAACGGCTTAGATAGGATGGACGTAGGGAAGTTGTTTCCATTAACAGGGGAGACTAGGACGCGGGGGCACAGCCTTAGAATAAAAGGGAGTCACTTTAGAACAGAGATGAGGAGAAATTTCTTCAGCCAGAGAGTGGTGGGTCTGTGGAATTCATTGCCACAGAGGGCTGTGGAGGCCGAGACGTTGAGCGTCTTCAAGACAGAAATTGATAAATTCTTGATTTCTCGAGGAATTAAGGGCTATGGGGAGAGAGCGGGTAAATGGAGTTGAAATCAACCATGATTGAATGGTGGAGTGGACTCGATGGGCCGAATGGCCTTACTTCCGCTCCTATGTCTTATGGTCTTATGGTCTTATGGAACCAAGCTGCAGATAGAGCAGCACAATTAGTGTTAGAGCAGGAGGCAGTTGGCGAGCTGCCAATAGCAGTAATGGGCCAGACAGGAGACAAAATAGATATTCGGGACTTACACAAAGATATCTCGAAAGAGGAAAAGGATAAGTGGGAAGCATAGGGAGCGAGCAGGGGGACTGATAATGTTTGGAGATGCAATGACAAGGTAATGGCGTCGGAGTGCATACAAAACACCCTCTTGGAATTACACCATGGACTCTCACATGCAGGGAGAGAGGCCAAGATAACTAGTATAGGAAAGGAATGGTGGTGGAAAGGGATGGGGAGGGACATAGCCCAACACTCTCACCGATGCGTGACGTGCGCACAATACAACCCCGGTCGACCCATAAAAATTAAGATGGGACACCAGCCCTGACCAAAGGGGCCCTGGGAACATCTGCAAATAGATTTCACACGGCCATTACCACAATCCCACGGTAAAACCTATTGTCTGGTTTTCATAGACCAGTTCACCAGGTGGGTAGAAGTGTTCCCTACCAGAAATTGTACTGCTACCACGGTGGCTAGAATATTGGCGGAGGAGGTAATCCCTCGATGGGGAATACCCCTACAAATTGATTTGGGTCAAGGGACACTTCACCGGAAAGGAGGTAAAAACAGTGTGCCAACTGATGGGAATAAAACAAAAATTCCACATCCCCTACCACCCGCAGAGTTCTGGAATGGTGGAACGCATGAACAGAACCCTTAAGAATGCCCTGGCCAAGGTCATGCGAATGTCAGGAAAAACGTGGACAGAAGTATTACCCATTATATTAATGAAGTTAAGAGCCATGACAAACCGGACAACCGGATTAACCCCTTATGAACTAATGACAGGAAGGGCGATGCAATTACCAGAAAGCATCATAACAGGTGGGGCCGATGTAGGCCCCCTAAAAGACAAATTTAAACAATATGTTTTGGAAGTAAGCGCCCAACTAAAAGAGATGCATAAATTAGTAAAGGATAATCAGGAAGAAAGAGACGCACAGAGAGAACTTGAAATGCTCCCCGATGTCCCGATGGCGGGACGTCACGTCATGGTAAAAACATTACCTGAAAAACCGGGGTTTGCACCAAAATGGAATGGGCCACATGAGGTCATAATCAGTGGAGATACCTGTGCCTGTCTGGACATAAGGGGGAAAGGTGTATGGAAACATTGGACACAGCTGAAATTATACAAAGAAATGAATGAGTGATATTGACAAGTAAGCCATAAAGTAACCAGAGTGCTTTTCCCAAAACCGGTGACAGCTACAAGCAAGATTAATTGAAGCATTCGGGTTGGCAATACAGCATTTGGGAAGTTGGCAATATAGAGTAATAAGATTAATACTTGCCTGTTGCGAACATGTCTAAGATAGCGTATATAATTGCGTCATTCTATGTTGTCACGGTTGTAAAGTTGACAGGGCTAGAGGATAACTTATTTTTCAAGACCCATATACATTTACACGGTAATCGAACCGTGTGTTGCCAGCTAGCCCAATCCGGAGGGGCCCCGTTCGTGGCCACCCCTGGGTGGACCCCCCAAGACATACGGCAGATACCTCGGAAGCACCCTGTAAGGGACATACAGGCAAATATAGGAGGGGTATACAGGGAAGATGTGTGGAACTAATAAACTCCACAGATCCTGTGTGCAGGGGGCTCCAGGGAGTGGGAGGGAGAATACGCTCAGACGATACAAGCTACCCGATTTGCTTCTCGGGGCAAGGATGGGGGTGTGGATATGCCTTGGTCCCAGAGAATGTTTCCTGTGTAGAGACGCAGTGTGTCCGTCAGCGCTGTCAGGTAAACAGAGGCCAGTTTACTCGTACCTGTAATGAGCAAAAGATGCCTGAACATGACTGCGGGGAGGCAACTCATTTGTGGTCAGTGTAATGGGACTCATGTCAGCTCAGCCACATGGACAGACCCGTTTGATACTTACCAATTGGTAGGATAGAGTGGAAAGTCAAATGAACCGAGCAATTGGCGGTATATACAGATCGTACAGACCAACAACCAGGATGTTAAATGTTACCGAGCCAAGAAGGGATTTGTGTTCCTCAACGGTACCTTCACGACGGCAACACCAACCCTCCTGATCCTTTTTGCAGTAGGAACAATAGGTCCACTCACTGTTCCATGCCCTCAAAAAGGGCATATCCAGAGAAAGATAGTGACACGGGCCATCAGCAAGGAATTCTGTGCCGATTGGGAGGTCCCGGTCACACTGTGATCGTCACTCGGCTACGGGTTCATTGGGGCTGGGGGAGGGGGAAGAGCAGCAGGAGTAATTAGTGCCAAAAATAGAAACTCTCTCATCTGCAGATTAACGATTCTGGGAAACAGAACATCAAAAGGGACTGGACACCATCAACCAAGAACTGGCTGAATTAAGATTATACGCGCAGCAGACCCGCTGTGCTGTAGACTATCAGTTAGCCCAGCAGGGAGGAGTATGCACAATAATAGGAGACAAATGAATAACGCATGTTACAGACGAATCTTACAACATCACCCAAGCCATTAATGACATAAGAAAGCAGCTCGATGACTTTAGACAAGGCACCAAGAAGGGGAATAGCTGGCTCGAATGGTTATTGCGGGGATCCTGGGGGTCTTATTTAAGATGTGGAGATGCCGGCGTTGGACTGGGGTAAATACAGTAAGAGTTTTAACAACACCAGGTTAAAGTCCAACAGGTTTATTTGGTAGCAAATGTCATTCGCTTTCAGAGCGCTGCTCCTTCATCAGATGGAGTGGATATCTGCTCTCAAACAGGGCATACAGAGACACAAAATCAAGTTACAGAATACTGATTAGAATGCGAATCTCTACAGCCAACCAGGTCTTAAAGATACAGACAGTGTGAGTGGAGGGAGGATTAAGCACAGGTTAAAGAGATGTGTATTGTCTCCAGACAGGACAGCCAGTGAGATTCTACAAGTCCAGGAGGCAAGCTGTGGGGGGTTACTGATAGTGTGACAGAAACCCAAGATCCCGGTTTAGGCCGTCCTCATGTGTGCAGAACTTGGCTATCAGTTTCTGCTCAGCAACTCTGCGCTGTCGTGTGTCATGAAGGCCGCCTTGGAGAATGCTTACCTGAAGATCAGAGGCTGAATGCCCGTGACCACTGAAGTGCTCCCCAACAGGAAGAGAACGGTCTTGCCTGGTGATTGTCGAGCGGTGTTCATTCATCCGTTGTCGTAGTGTCTGCATGGTTTCCCCAATGTACCATGCCTCGGGACATCCTTTCCTGCAGCGTATCAGGTAGACAACATTGGCCGAGTTGCAAGAGCAGGTACCGTGTACCTGGTGGATGGTGTTCTCACGTGAGGTGATGGCATCCGTGTCGATGATCCGGCACGTCTTGCAGAGGTTGCTGTGGCAGGGTTGTGTGGTGTCGTGATCACTGTTCTCCTGAAGGCTGGGTAGTTTGCTGCGGACAATGGTCTGTTTGAGGTTGTGCGGTTGTTTGAAGGCAAGAAGTGGGGGTGTGGGGATGGCCTTGACGAGATGTTCGTCTTCATCAATGACATGATACAAAGATAGGTGGAGGGGCAGGTAGTATTGAGGAGGTGGGGAGGCTGCAGAAAGATTTAGACAGTTTAGGAGAGTGGTCCAAGAAGTGGCTGATGAAATTCAACGTGGGCAAGTGCGAGGTCGTACACTTTGGAAAAAAGAATAGAGGCATGGACTATTTTCTAAACGGTGACAAAATTCATAATGCTAAAGTGCAAAGGGACTTGGGAGTCCTAGTCCAGGATTCTCTAAAGGTAAACTTGCAGGTTGAGTCCGTAATTAAGAAAGCAAATGTAATGTTGTCATTTATCTCAAGAGGCTTGGAATACAAAAGCAGGGATGTACTTCTGAGGCTTTATAAAGCACTGGTTAGGCCCCATTTGGAGTACTGTGAGCAATTTTGGGCCCCACACCTCAGGAAGGACATACTGGCACTGGAGCGGGTCCAGCGGAGATTCACACGGATGATCCCAGGAATGGTAGGCCTGACATACGATGAACGTCTGAGGATCGTGGGATTATATTCATTGGAGTTTAGGAGGTTGAGGGGAGATCTGATAGAAACTTACAAGATAATGAACGGCTTAGATAGGATGGACGTAGGGAAGTTGTTTCCATTAACAGGGGAGACTAGGACGCGGGGGCACAGCCTTAGAATAAAAGGGAGTCACTTTAGAACAGAGATGAGGAGAAATTTCTTCAGCCAGAGAGTGGTGGGTCTGTGGAATTCATTGCCACAGAGGGCTGTGGAGGCCGAGACGTTGAGCGTCTTCAAGACAGAAATTGATAAATTCTTGATTTCTCGAGGAATTAAGGGCTATGGGGAGAGAGCGGGTAAATGGAGTTGAAATCAACCATGATTGAATGGTGGAGTGGACTCGATGGGCCGAATGGCCTTACTTCCGCTCCTATGTCTTATGGTCTTATGGTCTTATGTTGAAGGCTCCGGAGGAGATGCAGTAACTTCTACGCATATTGCGCCTATCGACACAGACATCAAGTTTCTACAAAGATGCAAGAAAGCAGACAAGATACCGAAAGGACTACGGATCACGAACCCACTCAGGTCAACCTATAACACAGACTACGCTGAGAGACTTTGCCGTCGCACCTCTCTCATCCTCCTCAAACACCTCATACACCAGCTCTACAGCAAACGCTGCAGCCTGGAAACCAAGATGGAGTCCATATTTTCAACTTGCACTCAGGACACAGACCAGCTGCGAAACTCTGCCAAGTAGACGAGACAAAGGAACTACGCCATCTACATGCACATCAAGAACAGGAAACTTGAGAAACTCGGCATCTCCACCAGCAGCAACCAAGCCTCCCTCCGTACCACAGTAGAAAACAATACCACTGCAGGGAAGTCCATTGTCAACTTGTCGGACTACACACTTCAACCAGATGAAATCGAAGTTCTCAGCCGAGGGCTCAATTTCTGCCCCACCACCAAAATAGACCCCATCAGTCTCGCAGCAGACACAGAGGAATTCATCAGGCGAATGAGGCTGCGGGAGTTCTTCCAGAAACCCCAAGAGGCCAACAACGAACACAATGAGACAGCCAATGAACCGGAACAGCCGACAGAGATCCGCAGTGCAACCGAAGAGGAAAGAGTCGAATTGGACTCCTCCGGAAGGCCACTGCCCTCGACTTGACATGTATGCCCAAGCCATCAGGAGGTGCGTCAACACCAAATTCATCAGCCACACTCAAGACAGCCCCGATCACCCAAGCACAACGCAACGCCATCCGTGCTCTCAAGACCAACCGCAACATTATCAAACCAGCAGACAAAGGAGGGGCCATCGTCATACTGAACAGAACGGATTACTGCAAAGAAGTGTATCGACAACTGAACAACGAGGAACACTACAGACAGTTACCCACAGATCCGACCAAAGAACACACCCGTCAACTCAACACTCTGATCAAGACCTTTGATCCGGACCTTCAGAGCACCCTCAGTGCTCTCATCCCACGTACTCCCCGCGTTGAAGATCTCTACTGCCTCCCGAAGATACACAAGGCAAACACACCTGGCCGTCACATCGTATCGAGCAATGGGACCCTGTGCGAGAACCTCTCCAACTATGTCGAGGGCATCCTGAAACCCATTTGTACAAAGAACCCCAGTTTTTGTCGCGACACTACGGATTTCCTACAAAAACTCAACACACATGGAGCAGTTGAACCAGGAGCACTCCTCGTCACAATGGATGTCTCGGCACTCTACACCAGCATCCCCCACGATGATGGCATTGCTGCAATGGCCTCAGTACTCAACGCTGACAACTGCCAGTTTCCAGATGCAATTTTACAACTCATCCGCTTCATCCTGGACCACAATGTCTTCACCTTCAACAACCAGTTCTTCATCCAGAAACACGGAACAGCCATGGGGACCAAATTCGCACCTCAATTTGGCAACATCTTCATGCACAGGTTCGAACAAGACTTCATCGCACAGGACCTTCAACCGATGCTATACACTAGATACATCGATGACATTTTCTTCCTTTGGACTCATGGTGAGCAATCACTGAAACAACTCTATGATGACATCAACAAGTTCCATCCCACCATCAGACTCACCATTGACTACTCTCCGTAATCGGTTGCATTCTTGGACACACGCATCTCCATTAAGGGCGGTCACCTCAGCACCTCACTGTACCGCAAGCCCACGGATAACCTCACGATGCTCCACTTCTCCAGCTTCCACCCTAAACACGTTAAAGAAGCCATCCCCTACGGACAAGCCCTCCGTATACACAGGATCTGCTCGGATGAGGAGGATCGCAACAGACACCTCCAGACGCTGAAAGATGCCCTCATAAGAACAGGATATGGCGCTCGACTCATCGATCGACAGTTCCAACGCGCCACAGCGAAAAACCGCACCGACCTCCTCAGAAGACAAACATGGGACACTATGGACAGAGTACCCTTCGTTGTCCAGTACTTCCCCGGAGCGGAGAAGCTACGGCATCTCCTCCGGAGCCTTCAACATGTCATTGATGAAGACGAACATCTCGCCAAGGCCATCCCCACAACCCCACTTCTTGCCTTCAAACAACCGCGCAACCTCAAACAGACCATTGTCCGCAGCAAACTACCCAGCCTTCAGGAGAACAGTGACCATGACACCACACAACCCTGCCACAGCAACCTCTGCAAGACGTGCCGGATCATCGACATGGATGCCATCATCTCACGTGAGAACACCATCTACCAGGTACACAGTACCTACTCTTGCAACTCGGCCAACGTTGTCTACCTGATACGCTGCAGGAAAGGATGTCCCGAAGCATGGTACACTGGGGAGACCATGCAGACACTACGACAACGGATGAATGAACACCGCTCGACAATCACCAGGCAAGACTGTTCTCTTCCTGTTGGGGAGCACTTCAGCAGTCACGGGCATTCAGCCTCTGATCTTCGGGTAAGCGTTCTCCAAAGCGGCCTTCACAACACACGACAGCGCAGAGTCGCTGAGCAGAAACTGATAGCCAAGTTCCGCACACATGAGGACGGCCTAAACCAGGATCTTGGGTTTATGTCGTACTATCAGTAACCCCCACAGCTTGCCTCCTGGACAGAATCTCACTGGCTGTCCTGTCTGGAGACAATACGCATCTCTTTAACCTGTGCTTAATGCTCCCTCCACTCACACTGTCTGTATCTTTAAGACCTGGTTGGCTGTAGAGATTCGCATTCTAATCAGTCTTCTGTAACTTGATTTCTGTATCTCTGTGCCCTGTTTGAGAGCAGATTTCCACTCCATCCGACGAAGGAGCAGCGCTCCAAAAGCGAATGGCATTTGCTACCAAATAAACCTGTTGGACTTTAACCTGGTGTTGTTAAAACTCTTACGGTCTTATTTAATGCATGGACTAATTATTCTTGTAATAATAATTGTCTGTTGCCTGATTATCAGATGTTTTAATCTCTGCTGTAAAGTCATGATGGTTCGGATCGTGCCAGGGGCCAGTGTGGTCACCGAAGAAGAACATCTAACAGGACACCCGAAGATGCCGAGGACAATGACGACAATGAAGGAAAGGGCGAGAAGGTGGAAGTTTACCTGTGAACACGTGACCTGTTAGTTATGGGTCAGGCATATCAATTGCCAGACCCACGATGCGGCTATTGTTGGTCCATCGGAATATTAGAGCATAATCCTGACCAAAAAGGGGAAATTGTTGGAGTAAAAGTGAGACGCTGCCAGAGGGAATCCCAAAATTAGAAGATACAAGATGGTTACCTGGTACAAAATGGACTCTGTGGAAAGACATTAAACTGTGCTGACTTAGGCATAGACATTGCACAACGAACTAACCTTTGAGCTACATCCTGTTATTGTCTAATTACTACAGAACAGACAAAAGCCAGTCCTTGAGGTCCAGATGATCAACTTAGCTTAAGATAAAGTGGAACCGAAACAACAAGTTTTGTTAACGAGGTCAGTCGTTGCTAGGGGGGACATAATTGGCTAATGTGATAACTGCTAATGTCAGTACTTGTCAACTCTTTGAAATGTATAAAAGCTCAGCTGCCATTTTTAAAATTGAGAAGGTGACTGCGAGCACTGCAGAGTGCCAAGCGCTTCTCCCAAAGCTTTGTCCAATAAACTGCATGTTGAATCTTTAAATCTGACTCCGAGTGGTGATTTCCCACACCAAATTCCACAGGATGCAGCACAGCTTCCAGCTGCAGTCTGGAGTTTTAGTTCTGCCAGCTGCTTCTAATACCGCTTTGGAGCTTCTCTCTGGCGATCTCCTTCAATCCCGGCACTCAGTACGTACACAGCGTCAGGTCTAAGATGTCTCTGTACTTGCCTCTGCACACACCTCTGTCCAGTACAAAGACTCTGGACTCAGGTCAAGGTGTTCCTCTACATCAGTGTGGGTGATACAGTACCCAGCCTCACGTTAACCCTTTCCATTTCAGACTCAGTTAGTGTGGGGGGAAGACATTGGGAGCAGTGTGTATGGACAGGAAGGAGAGACGAAATGCCAAGATGGAGAAAGTGTTCAAAATGATCAGAGAGAGTTATTGTGAACATGGCATTGTTAAGAGATACAGAGAGACTGGCGCTCGGACCAACCCTGGACTGTTTATTACAGTAAGAAGTCTCACAACACCAGGTTAAAGTCCAACAGGTTTATTTGGTAGCAAATACCATAAATAAACCT
The DNA here is from genome assembly GCF_964213995.1 of Mustelus asterias. NCBI lineage: Eukaryota > Metazoa > Chordata > Chondrichthyes > Carcharhiniformes > Triakidae > Mustelus > Mustelus asterias. Next base: position 2,283,025 of record NC_135811.1, on the reverse strand, counting down.
GTTGGACTTTAACCTGGTGTTGTGAGACTTCTTACTGTGCTTACCCCAGTCCAACGCCGGCATCTCCACATCCTGTTTATTACATTCAGGTTGATGGAGTTTTCGTGACTGTAATGACTGACTGCCCTCTGCTGGTTCTAGTGTAATCCTGCAGTTCCTCTCTCCATCAAGTCACTCTGGAGCTGAATGAAGCCGAGTTACACCCTTGACTCCACACCCTACAGGGGGCTTCACTTACCAATTCTAACACAGGATCATACAGACCAGCATCTTCCCATATCCCAAGGAAAGCCCAGTGAAATGCAGGAAGGTATGGTCCTGCTCTGAACTGAAGGCCCATTGTGGGGTATACAAGACCCAATACCAATCTCATTTTACTGGGTTTTCATTCTGACTATTTCCAGTTCTAAACGCGTTTCATCAACATCTTTACTGCTCCTGCACCGGTATGTCCATCTCTGTGCATCAGGCCTGACACAGCCTCAAACACAAAAACCTCCAAGATTGGCCACAACTCCAGTAAGCTCTCTCCATCTCCCTCAGCATTTCAGTGTGAACTCTGCATCCTCACTGGAAAAAGTGTTACAATCCCGATGCATGGGAAGATCCCAAAATGGAACTCTGGCTCAAAAGATTTTAACTTTTACAGTTATTGGGAAATGTGGAGAAACAGTCACAGAAATGCCAATTAGCTTTCAACAACCGAAAAAAAAAACATTTATTAAACATGAAAAGTTTGACTATAATGTGTTAGGGAGCAGATCAGAAACTCCCAGGAATATTCAATAATTAGCCTAAACCCCAACTATCCTTGATTTTGGCATTCGTGCCAGCATGTATTCAAGAGGCGGCTGGATACAGCACTTGGGGCGAATAGGATCACAGGTTATGGGGAGAAAGCAGGATTAGGCTATTGAGTTGGATGATCAGCCATGATCGTAATGAATGGCGGAACAGGCTCGAAGGGCTGAATGGCCTCCTCCTATCCTCTATGTTTCTATACAAAGTGTTTCACTTCAGGTGCAATTCTATTGACTCACTAAGAAGCTTCTATTTAACCAAACTTTAGTTAACAACAGTTAAAATATAACAAAGAATTAGCATATATACGAATATATATACATATACTAATTAAGATATTTAAACATGACAGGAGAATTTTTAACAGCTATCCATGCTGATGGTTTAAGCAATACATCCTCCTTCAGAATCAATTAGCAACAAAAACAGGTGATGCTTATGTGGATGCGAGGTTTCCAGCCTTTAACCCCTCTGGCTGGACGCAGAAAGACACCTGTCTTCTGACTCCCATACAGTAGTTTCCAGAGAAGGATCAATCCTCAGAACCTTCGAGAAAGAGTCCCAGTATCCAGACTTCTGAGAGTGAAATAGCTACTTCCCTACACAGTTCCCAAAGCAGCAACTGAACTGGGATTCTCTGCGAGCCCAGCCTCACCCAGTCACCTGACTTTTCCTGTCAAAATCTGATCAAGCCCCACTCTGAAAAACCCCAGGGAATACAGTAAAATTACAACCCTGCATTAGCTCAGATTAAAACAAACATTTTAGCAATAGCGATCAATGCTGCAGTAAGAACGGGGCTGCTGGATGCAGACAAACAGCACTTATAAAACAAACTGCTAACAAATCCTGCACAAGAAACATGACCCAAATGCATTTCTTAAACACAATAGTCTTTCACAATGGCCAATAACAAGTGCGACAACAATAATCTCTCAATGTCAACAAAATGAAGGAGATTGTCATCGACTTCAGGAAGCGTAGTGGAGAACATTCCCCTGTCTACATCAACGGGGACGAAGTAGGAATGGTCGAAAGCTTCAAGTTTCTAGGTGTCCAGATCACCAACAATCTGTCCTGGTCCCCCCATGCCGACACTATAGTTAAGAAAGCCCCACCAATGCCTCTTCTCTCAGAAGACTAAGGAAATTTGGCATGTCAGCTACGACTCTCACCAACTTTTACAGATGCACCATAGAAAGCATTCTTTCTGGTTGTATATGGTATGGCTCCTGCTCTGCCCAAAGCCGCAAGGAACTACAAAAGGTCGTGAATGAAGTCCAGTCCATCACGCAAACCAGCCTCCCATCCATTGACTGTCTACACTTCCCGCTGCCTCGGAAAAGCAGCCAGTATAATCAAGGATCTCACGCGTCCCGGACATTCTCTCTTCCACCTTCTTCCGTCAGGAAAAAGATACAAAAGTCTGAGGGGTCACGTACCAACCAACTCAAGAACAACTTCTTCCCTGCTGCTGTCAGACTTTTGAATGGACCTACCTCACATTAAGTTGATCTTTCTCTACACCCTAGCTATAACTGTAACACTACATTCTGCACCCTCTCCTTTCCTTCTCTATGTACAGTATGCTTTGTCTGTATAGTGCGCTGTATAGTGCGCTTTTCACTGTGTACTAATACATGTGACAATAATAAATCAACAAGTTAACTGCATCAGAGTCTGTACACGATAGCAATTATCAGAACTTCAGTCTAATGTTTCTTCTTCTGGTTTCCAATCTGCAACTTTGAAAATAATGCTTCATTTGTCTACAGTGCAACTGTGTTTCATTACTTGTAGGCATAGCTCCACTTTCTAACTGAGATGTGGTAAATTTAACAGTCAAAATGGCATTTTTGTGCATTAACATCTAATTTCTTCTGCCAAAATGTGGGAGCTGGCAGATCCTATTGTGAGTTGCAGTGACATCTGCAGCAAGTGTTGGTTGCTCGAAGAACTTCAGCTCAGAATTGACGAGCTGGAGTCTGAGCTTCAGATGCTGCGGCACATCTGGGAGGGGGGAAGAGTTACCTGGGCACTTTGTTTCAGGAGGCGGTCACACCCGATAGATTAGGTACCTCCAATTCGGTCAGGGACAGCAGGATGTGACTGCAAGTGAGGCAGGTAGAGGGATCCTGAATTCAAGAACTGCAGAGATGCAGCTCTTGACCTTTCCAACAGGTATGAGGTACTTGCTCCCCATGTGGATGAGGAAAAGGACTGTAAGGGAGGATGACCTAGCCGACCTCCGCACTGGGAGAGGGGAGCAAAAAGACAAGTGATAGTTGTAGGGGGTTCTATAATTAGGGGGATTGATAGCATCCTTTGGAATACAATGTGAAAAAGTGTGAGGTTATGCACTTTGGAAGGAGGAATGGAACCATAGACTATTTTCTAAATGGGAAAATGCTGAGGAAATCAGAAGCACAAAGGGACTTGGGAGACATTGTTCAAGATTCTCTTAAAGTTAACGTGCAGGTTCAGTCGGCAGTTAGGACGGCAAATGCAATGTTAGCATTCATGACCAGAGGGCTAGAATACAAGAGCAGGGATGTACTTCTGAGGTTGTACAAGGCTCTGGTCAGACCCCATTTGCAGTATTGTGAGCAGTTTTGGGCCTCATATCTAAGGAAGAATGTGCTGGCCTTGGAAAGGGTCCAGAGGAGGTTCACAAGAATGATCTCTGGAATGAAGAGCTTGTCGTATGAGGAATGGTTGAGGACTCTGGGTCTGTACTCGTTGGAGTTTAAAAGGATGAGGGGGAATCTTATTGAAACTTACAGGATACTGTGAGGCCTGGATAGAGTGGACGTGGAAAGGATGTTTCCACGAGTAGGAAAAACTAGAACCAGAGGGCACAACCTCAGGCTAAAGGGACAATCCTTTAAAACAGAGGTGAGGAGGAATTTCTTCAGCCAGAGAGTGGTGAATCTGTGGAACTCTTTGCCACACAGAAGGCTGTGGAGGCCAGGTCATTGAGTGTCTTTAAGACAGAGATGGATAGGTTCTTGATTAATAAGGGGATCAGAGGTTATGGGAAAAAGGCAGGAGAATGGAGATGAGACAAATATCAGCCACGATTGAATGGTGGAGCAGACTCGATGGGCCGAGTGGCCTAATTCTGCTCCTATGTCTTATGGTCTTTGAAAGGGAGAGTGGGTGTGAGGAGCACTCAGTTATTGCACAGAGACACCATCAGCTGTGCAGGGAAGATGTCCATTGCTCAGGAACTGCAAGGATTTGGCATCCTGCTTCCATTGGGAGGGCAGAAGAGGGGGTAATGCTTCCAGACACAATTCAGAGGTCACCTATTTGCAGGTCAGGCAGCAGCTGACAATGGGAGCAAGACTCTCAGGTTTTGGGTCCAGTGACATTGAAGAGAAACAGCCTCGACAGGAAGGGCAGAGGCCTGGGCATGAGGAGGGCAGCAGAGAGGGGCGAGGACAGGAAAGCAATGGAGGTCATACATTCAGCATAGAATCTACTAGCAAAGAAGGAGCGATCTTGAGACGTGTTTAGAACCAGCATCACAGGAGATTATGACTCTCCGGACAGTTAGTCAGAGAGATTTGTGTCTCATTGTCAAAGACCTCAAATCTCATTCTACTGCTGAGCAGGTCCTGCCAGTAACCGTCAAACTTTCTGTCACCTTGAACATCTTGACTTCTGACTCCTTCTAAGAATTAGCTGTGGACCCTGGTGTTATCTCATAAATGACGGGATGTGGGAGTTTGTGTCCTCAGCAAACTTGTCTGCAGGGGATGTCAGCATCTGAAATCTCCCTGACTCAGAGTCATTGAGCTGGAGTATGAGTGTGGGAGACTCTAGAACATAAGGGAGGGGGAAGAGTTTATGGACAATTTTATCCAGAAGTACGTCACTCCCTAGAAGAAAACATGTGGAGTTGGGGTTACAATCAGATCAGCCATGATTTTATTGAATGGTGGAGCAGGCTCGAGGGACTGAATGGTCTACTCCTGCTCCAAATTTGTGTGCTCATGTGGTACACACTGCCCCTACTGTTTGTCGGTGGTGGAGGGAGTGAAGGTTGGTGGAAGGGGTGCCAATCAAACGGGCTGCTTTGTCCTGGATGCTTTGGATCTCTTAAATGTTGTTGAAGCTGCACTCATCCAGGCAAGGGCAGAGGATTCCATTACACTCCTGACTTGTGCCTTGTAGATGGTGGACAGGCTTTGGGGGGGGGGGGTCAGGAGGTGAGCTACTCACCACAGGATTCCTAGCCTTTGACCTGCTCGGGTAGCCACAGTATTTATATGGCTAGTCCAGCTCAGTTTCTGAAGGTGGTAAAAGAGGGGGAGGTGTGGCATTGTTAGTCAAGGACAGTATTACGGTGGCAGAAAGGACATTTGATGAGGACTTGTCAACTGAGGTAGTTTGGGCTGAGGTTAGAAACAGGAAAGGAGAGGTCACCCTGTTGGGAGTTTTTTATAGACCTCTGAAAAGTTCCAGAGATGTAGAGGAAAAGATTGCAAAGATGATTCTGGATAGGAGCGAAAGTAACAGGGTAGTTGTACTGGGGGACTTTAACTTTACAAATATTGACTGGAAAAGCTATAGTTCGAGTACTTTAGAGGGGTCTGTTTTTGTCCAGTGTGTGCAGGAAGGCTTCCTGACGCAGTATGTAGATAGACCAACAAGAGGCGAGGCCACATTGGATTTGGTACTGGGTAATGAACCAGGCCAGGTGTTAGATTTGGAGGTAAGTGAGCACTTTGGTGACAGTGACCACAATTCGATTACGTTTACTTTAGCAATGGAAAAGGATAGGTATATACCAAAGGGCAAGAGTTATAGCTGGGGGAAAGGAAATTATGACGCGATTAGGCGAGATTTAGCTGGCATAGGTTGGGGAAGGAAACTGCAGGGGATGGGCACAATTGTAATGTGGAACTTGTTCAAGGAACAGCTACTACGCGTCCTTGATAAATATGTACCTGTCAGGCAGGGAGGAAGCAGACGTGTGAGGGAACCGTGGTTTACTAAGGAGGTTGAATCTCTTGTGAAGAGGAAGAAGGAGACTTATGTTAAGATGGGACGTGAAGGCTCAGTTAGGGCGCTTGAGAGTTACAAGTTAGCCAGGAAGGACCTAAAGAAAGAGTTAAGAAGAGCCAGGAGGGGACATGAGAAGTCTTTGGCGGGTAGGATCAAGGAAAACCCTAAAGCTTTCTATAGGTATGTCATGAGTAAAAGAATGTCTCGGGTAAGATTAGGGCCAGTCAAGGACAGGAGTGGGAAGTTGTGCGTGGAGTCTGAAGAGATAGGAGAGGCACTAAAATGAATATTTTTCGTCGGTATTCACATTGGAGAGGGACAGTGTTGTTGAGGGGAGTACTGAGATGCAGGCTGTTGGACTGGATGGGATTGATGTTCATAAGGAGGAGGTGTTAGCAATTCTGGAAAAGGTAAAAATAGATAAGTCCCCTGGACCGGATGGGATTTATCTTAGGATTCTCTGGGAGGCTAGAGAAGAGATTGCAGAGCCTTTGGCTTTGATCTTTGTGTCGTCATTGTCTACAGGAATAGTGCCAGAAGACTGGAGGATAGCAAATGTTGTCCCCTTGTTCAAGAAGGGGAGTAGGGACAACCCTGGTAATTATAGACCGGTGAGCCTTACTTCTGTTGTGGGCAAGGTATTGGAAAGGATTATAAGAGATAGGATTTATAATCACCTGGAAAGGAATAATTTGATTAGGGATAGTCAGCACGGTTTTGTGAAGGGTAGGTCATGCCTCACAAACCTTATTGAGTTCTTTGAGAAGGTGACCAAAGAGGTGGATGAGGGTAAAGCGGTTGATGTGGTGTATATGGATTTCAGCCAAGCGTTTGATAAGGTTCCCCATGGTAAGCTTTTGCAGAAAATAAGGACTCATGGGATTGAGGGTGATTTAGTGGTTTGGATCAGGAATTGGCTAGCTGTAAGAAAACAAAGGGTGGTGGTTGATGGGAAATATTCATCCTGGAGTTCAGTTACTAGTGGTGTACCGCAAGGATCTGTTTTGGGGTCACTGCTGTTTGTCATTTTTATTAATGACTTGGATGAGGGCGTAGAAGGATGGATTAGTAAATTTGCAGATGACACTAAAGTCGGTGGAGTTGTAGACAGTGCGGAGGGAAGTGGCAGGTTACAGAGGGACATAGATAAGCTGCAGAGCTGGGCTGAAAGGTGGCAAATGGAGTTTAATGCAGAAAAGTGAGAGGTGATTCACTTTGGAAGGAGTAACAGGAACACAGAGTACTGGGCTAATGGTAAGATTCTTGGTCGTGTGGATGAACAGAGGGATCTGGGTGTCCATGTGCATAGATCCCTGAAAGTTGGCACCCAGGTTGATAGGGTTGTTAAGAAGGCGTACGGTGTGTTAGCTTCTATTGGTAGAGGGATTGAGTTTCGGAGCCAGGAGGTCATGTTGCAACTGTACGAAACTCTGGTGCGGCCGCATTTGGAGTATTGCGTACAGTTCTGGTCGCCGTATTATAGGAAAGATGTGGAAGTGTTGGAAAGGATGCAGAGGAGATTTACCAGGATGTTGCCTGGTATGGTGGGAAAATTGTATGAGGAAAGGCTGAGGGGCTTGAGGTTGTTTTCGTTAGAGAGAAGGTGGTTAAGAGGTGACTTAATAGAGGCATACAAGATGATCAGAGGATTAGACAGGGTGGATAGTGAGAGCCTTTTTCCTCGGATGGTGATGGCTAGCATGAGGGGACATAGCTTTAAATTGAGGGGTAAGAGATATAGGACAGATGTTAGAGGTAGGTTCTTTACTCAGAGAGTAGTAAGGGCGTGGAATGCCCTGCCTGCAGCAGTGGTGGACTCGTCAACGTTGAGAGCGTTCAAAGTGGTTATTGGATAATCATATGGATGATATTGGAATAGTGTAGATTAGAGGGCCTTTAGATTGGTACCACTGGTCGGCGCAACATCGAGGGCCGAAGGGCCTGTACTGCGCTGGAATGTTCTATGTTCTATGTTCTAGCAGAACGGATAAATAGGATGGTCACAAGGACTTGGGTAGAGGGTTTCAACTACATCGAAAATCAGGAAAAAAGTTAAGACGAAGGAGAACTCAGGAGATGTTAGGGTTCAAAAAGGTACAAAAACCAGCATAAGGGCACTTTACCCAAATGCTCGTAGCGTTCGAAACAAGGTAAATGAGTTGACAGCACAAATCATCGCGAATGAATATGATTTGGTGGCCATTACCGAGACATGGTTGCAGGATGGTCACGACTGGGAGTTAAATATCCGGGGGTATCAGACTGTTCGGAGGGACCGACAGGAAGGTTAAGATGGTGGTGTAGCTCTGATATTTAAGGATGACATCAGGACGGTAGAGAGACAAGACAGAGGGCCTGATTTTACCATTTTCATTCTGTGCTGAATCTGGGTATAATTCAGATCCGACTTGGAGATCTGTTCTCAGGCACCCCCATACACAGCCTGAAACAAATCGCGAGTCAGAATCGCGCTGTGGGCGGGGCTTAGCGTGGCCGAAACGATTGGAGCTCTGAACTGCGCATGCGCAGTTAGAAAAAAAATTTGAAAAAGCACGCCAGTGTCAGATCGCTCCCGGGCCAGATAATGCCTCCCCCTATCCCCCACAGACATTGCCCCACCCCCACAACATTACAGACCCACCTATCCCCCCACCGTCTGCCACTCCGAACAATCGTGGCCCCCTCCCCCTTTCCCCTCCACCGATCTCAGGCAGAGTGGCAGCAGACCCCCCACTTACCTCAGGCAGAGAGATCCACCCTCCCCCCTCCATCCTACAGATATCAGGCAGGGTGATTCCCCCTCACCCCCACGCCGGACCCTCCCGCACAAGGCCCCCATCTCATCTACACTCTGATGGCTGTGTGACACCCCCCTCTCTCTCCCCTGTCGCTGATCATTGAGGCACTCATCCACCACCACCACCCGCCCACCCCCCCCCCCGGCTCCCCAGCAGCACACCTGCAAGTGCTCACTTGCCTCCCCCTCAATGCTAACAAGCAAACTGCATGGAACTTGCTGGAATGTTCTGTCAAACTGCCTGCAGCTGATCTGCCCTAAGGGCAGCTCCATAAGAAACTCCAGAATGGACAGGCAGGCAGTGCAGGACAATGTGCGCACAACCAGCCCCCCGATTTTCTGAGTACTACTTGGGGAGGCTGCTGGATGCAGCTGAGGCGAGGCGGGCCACCCTCTTCCTCCCAGGAGGACGCAGACCCCGGGGGGGCTGATGGCCATGTGGCCTGGGGGGCAGTCGCCGCCTCGGGCAGTGGGCCCTCGAACCGCGAGACAGGGCCAGAAAAAACTCAATGACCTCATCCGTGCAGCAAGAGTGGGTACTGAACCCCATTCAGCATATTCCCCCAGATCCTCCTATTCCCAGCACCCCGCATGCTCCCAGCTCCTGACCCCCAAGCACCTCCTTCCTTTCCCCCCAAATGAGCCCCACTGTGTTTGCCCTCTCAGGGTCACCACCTGATTCTCTGCATGAGTCATGCCACCATTTATTTCATGGTTCCTTCTGTCTCCACAGAAGACCGAGACAACACTTGAGAGAGGGTGAAGACAGGGGGTGGTGAGCCAGACCTCCAGGTCCTCACCCCGTCCAGGGATCGGGCGCTGGAGCTCACCAGAGATGGGGAGACGCGGGCTGTCAGTGACAGCATGGTCGGTCTGCCATCCAGACGTGAGCACCTGTCATTCCGACACTCAGAGACAACTTCTTGGGTGTACAAGTTTCGGGTGCAAGGTGTAAAGGAGAGGTACGAGGCATGTTTATTTGCACAGAGAGGATAGTGGGTGCCTGGAACTCACTGCCGGGGGAGGTCATGGATGCGGAAACGATAGGGAGATTGAAAAGGCATCTCTACAGCTATCTGAATGGGATGGGAATCGAGGCATATGGCCCCCAGATGGGTTGGGGCAGACAAATCAGATCACTGCAGGGTTGGAGGGCCTGTTCCTGTGATGTAATTGTCAGAGTTCAGTGTTCTAATGTTCAAGGGAGCCATGTGATTCGTGTGTTTGGCATCCCGGATTCCTCTCCCTCCCTTGCACTTAGAATCTGTCCCTGAAACACAGGACACAAGGTTGACGCCCCGGGGCCTTCTGGACCGCAGGCCCCAGCTACAGCTTCCATCCATCCTGGGAACGAGAGCTCGGACGAGTCCTCGGAGGATATGGGTGAAGGGACCTCCGAGGGTGGCACCGTTTATCCGTCAGCTTCTACCTCACAAATCACCATCGCAGAAACAGACACGTCGGTGGGTCCAGTTAGTGTTGAAGCTTCTGGGTCACAATCTGGTGAGCACGACACATCTGCTGATGTACATCGGGTGGAGGAGGAAATGTCCGAGGCCTCTAGCATGCGGGGGCCTGCTGGAGGCGAGGACACAGCTGGCCCCAGGCTACATGCTGGGCCTCTGAGATCACTTCTCCCTCAGCTGCTGGAGATGCAGCAACAGAGCCAGGGAATGCAGGAGGGGCTGACGGCCATACTGGACCAACTGCAAGGCTGCTGGGAGGAGTCCCAAAGCTTTCAGGCGGACCAGCTATTGCCTGTCATGTGTGCTTCCAATGCCAACACTGCAAGGATGGCATCTACAGTGCAAAGCCCGGGGTTGGGGATCCTCACCATGAGTGGCAGGCTCCAAGCAATGGCCGAGTCACAGCGGAGGGACTGAACAGGCTTTGAGATTCTGGGGCCCATGGCTGAGGGGCTCGAGAGCTTGCAGGAGACCCAGCGGGACAGCAATGGCAGCAACCCTCGACAAGGTGGCCCAATCTTAGAGGGCCACGGCTGAGGGCTTGCAGAGCATGGCCCAGTCTCAGAGGGCACTTGCTGCAGCCATTGAGAGATGGCCCACGACTCAAGTGGCCATCGCAGGAGGGGTCAACCACCATGGGTAGGACGCAGGTGGTCCTCCAGGACTGGCAGTGCCAGGTGACGCTGGAGCTTCTGGAGCTCACTGCAGAAGCACCAGTGTCCGATGGAGTGACCCAGGGGCCAAAAGGGACCCCAAGGGAGGAGGAAGGGCGCGAGCCCACGCCGGGGCCTTCCAGCCAGGAGACTGTGGCTATGGCAAAACCTTCTGACTCCCCCCTTCCTGACACCGGGGCATCTCAGGGGCAGCGGAATGAAGAGGGTGTCATGGAAACGTCCCAGAGACCTGGAAGCCGGCCAGGGCCCTCAAGGTCCAGGGCCTCCAGAGGACACCCACCACGCGCATCACAGGTCACGGGGCGAGGTCGGCAGCTGGCCCCCTCCACCTCCGATGTACATTCTGGGGAGTCACTGAGGCACAGTGTGAGGCAGCGGAAGGTGAGGAAGATGTAGTTGCTCTGAGATGGCACGGGGGTGACGGGCTGCACTGGTTAGAAAGGACTGTCGGCACCTTAAGGTTTTCTGTTCACAAGTTTTTATGTTTCACCAGCTTATCTGAACACCTTTATTGTAAATAAATGTTTTTTTTCAACAACCACCTGCGAATAGGTTGCCTCGAATCGGATCCCTGCCCCATTGACGATCACCCGATGGATGCCTCATGGTGAGATCAGTCGGGGAGGCCCCTCAATGCGGTGTCACTGAGAAAAGGAAGCCATTGGTCTCTCATACCCCACGAGCGATGACCTCCTGTCCCCCAACCCACCCGCCCCAGGGCCCTGTCTGGGGGTTTCGGATCCCTGACCCACTAGACAGGCGTGGGCCCAGGTGCCAGCGTGCATGTGGATCTCAGGCAGCAGTCAGACTGGTTTGCACCAGGGCATCATCAGAATGGTGCTGAGCGAGTCGTCATCACCCTCCTGCCTGGAAAAAACCTCACGAACACAGAGTACCCAGGCCCAGCACTCTGCTGTGACAATGTGCAGGGTAAATGGAAGGCATTTTGGAGAGGGTTGCACATGAGCTGAACATTCAGGGAGTGGAACCCCTTCCTATTAACAAATCATCGTGGATTCTGTAGGGGGGCCCCGAGGGCGATGTGGGGACAGTCGACCGCCCCCTGCACATTCAGCATCCCCGCAATTGCAGCGAACCCGCAGCCCGGGCTCCCTGATGGGCCTGGTCCAGGTTGAATTTGATGTACTGCCCAGCCCGGGCAGACAGGGCTTCAGTGACCTGCTTGACACAGGTGTGGACTGAAGACTGGGAGATGCCACAGACATCTCCGCTCGGGCTCTGGAAGGCGCCAGTCGCATAGAAGTTCAGAGCGGCTGTCAATCTGACAGCCACCGAGAGTGGGTGCAACCCCCCCTACCCCGAGGTGCCAGGTCGTGCAACAGGTGTCGCACGCTATCCTTTCGGAGTCGGAGACGTCGGCGGCACACGGTGTCCAACATCTTCTCGAAGGACACTTGTGCACCAAACTGCCGGGGTCTCTGCTCCCTGCTTCTCCGAAGCCTCCGCTCTGGGTGAATGGCGGCCACCTCCTGTCTCTGGTGGTCGTCTCCCTCTGGTCCTGCAAGTGGTAAGGCCCAGGCCTCCTGGGCCCGCAATTCTTCCTCCAGTTCCTGCTCCTCAGCTCCAGCAGCAACCAAGAACAGCAAGATGGATTGGTTGCATTGCAAAAGCCATCTCGTCACTCTGAAAGCGGGGTGGGGGGTGAGTGGAAGTGAACAAATGTGGAAGTCATGCAACGCTGCTTTCCCCCAGCACACCGACAATCACAGCCCCCCAGCCACATGCTCCATTAAATCACAGCCTCCCCCATGCCCCCCACAATCACAGCCCCCCCATCCCCCCAATCACAGCCCCCCCATGTCCCCCAATCCCCCCAGCCACATGCTCCCCACAATCACAGCTTCTGGTAAAGTTGAGAGGCTGCAGCAGTGCTATCTGCAAGGGCTTTGTACACATCATTCAGCTGGAAGAGTGCTGGGTGCGCTAGGACCCAGCAGCATCCACAAGACCCGAGGTCAGTGCTGGGACCCGGGTCTGTGCTGCAAGACAAACATAAGAACATAAGAAATAGGAGCAGGAGTAGGCCATCTAGCCCCTCGAGCCTGCCCCGCCATTCAATAAGATCATGGCTGATCTGACGTGGATCAGTACCACTTACCCGCCTGATCCCCATAACCCTTAATTCCCTTACCGCTCAGGAATCCATCCATCCGCGCTTTAAACATATTCAGCGAGGTAGCCTCCACCACCTCAGTGGGCAGAGAATTCCAGAGATTCACCATCCTCTGGGAGAAGAAGTTCCTCCTCAACTCTGTCTTAAACCGACCCCCCTTTATTTTGAGGCTGTGTCCTCTAGTTTTAACTTCCTTACTAAGTGGAAAGAATCTCTCCGCCTCCACCCTATCCAGCCCCCGCATTATCTTATAAGTCTCCATAAGATCCCCCCTCATCCTTCTACACTCCAACGAGTACAAACCCAATCTCCTCAGCCTCTCCTCATAATCCAAACCCCTCATCTCCGGTATCAACCTGGTGAACCTTCTCTGCACTCCCTCCAATGCCAATATATCCTTCCTCATATAAGGGGACCAATACTGCACACAGTATTCCAGCTGCGGCCTCACCAATGCCCTGTACAGGTGCATCAAGACATCCCTGCTTTTATATTCTATCCCCCTCGCAATATAGGCCAACATCCCATTTGCCTTCTTGATCACCTGTTGTACCTGCAGACTGGGCTTTTGCGTCTCATGCACAAGGACCCCCAGGTCCTTTTGCACGGTAGCATGTTTTAATTTGTTTCCATTGAGATAGTAATCCCATTTGTTATTATTTCCTCCAAAGTGTATAACCTCGCATTTATCAACGTTATACTCCATTTGCCATATCCTCGCCCACTCACTCAGCCTGTCCAAATCTCTCTGCAGATCTTCTCCGTCCTCCACACGATTCACTTTTCCACTTATCTTTGTGTCGTCTGCAAACTTCGTTACCCTACACTCCGTCCCCTCCTCCAGATCATCTATATAAATGGTAAATAGTTGCGGCCCGAGTACCGATCCCTGCGGCACGCCACTAGTTACCTTCCTCCAACCGGAAAAACACCCATTTATTCCGACTCTTTGCTTCCTGTCGGATAGCCAGTCCCCAATCCACTTTAACACACTACCCCCAACTCCGTGTGCCCTAATCTTCTTCAGTAGCCTTTTATGGGACACCTTATCAAACGCCTTTTGGAAATCCAAAAACACCGCATCCACCGGTTCTCCTCCATCAACCGCCCTAGTCACATCTTCATAAAAATCCAACATGTTCGTCAAGCACGACTTTCCCCTCATGAATCCATGCTGCGTCTGATTGATCGAACCATTTCTATCCAGATGCCCTGCTATCTCCTCTTTAATAATGGATTCCAGCATTTTCCCTACTACAGACGTTAAGCTGACCGGCCTATAGTTACCCGCCTTTTGTCTCCTTCCTTTTTTAAACAGCGGCGTAACATTAGCCGTTTTCCAATCAACCGGCACTACCCCAGAATGCAACGAGTTTTGATAAATAATCACTAACGCATCCACTATTACCTCTGACATTTCTTTCAATACCCTGGGATGCATTCCATCCGGACCCGGGGACTTATCCACCTTCAGTCCCATTAGTCTACCCAGCACTGCCTCTCTGGTAACATTAATTGTATTAAGTATTTCTCCTGCTGCCAACCCTCTATCGTTAATATTTGGCAAACTATTTGTGTCCTCCACCGTGAAGACCGACACAAAAAACTTATTTAAAGACTCAGCCATATCCTCATTTCCCACTATTAACTCCCCCCTCTCGTCCTCCAAGGGTCCAACATTCACTCTAGCCACTCTATTCCTTTTTATATATTTATAAAAACTTTTACTATCATTTTTTATATTAATTGCTAGCCTAGCTTCATAGTCTATCCTTCCTTCCTTTCTTTATCGCTTTCTTAGTCTCTCTTTGTTGTTTCTTAAATTTTTCCCAATCACTTGTTTCTCCACTATTTTTGGCCACTCTGTACGCAGCTGTTTTTATTTTAATACTCTCCTTTATTTCCTTCGTTATCCACGGCTGGTTCTCCCTTTTCTTACAATCCTTGTTTTTTGCTGGAATATATTTTTGCTGAGAACTGAAAAGGATCTCCTTAAAAATCCTCCACTGTTCCTCAGCTATCCTACCTGCCAGCCTGCTCTCCCAGTCTACCTTAGCCAATTCATCCCTCATCCTATCATATTTCCCTCTGTTCAAACAGAGGACACTAGTTTGGGACCAAACTTTCTCCTCTTCCATCTGAATCAGAAATTCGACCATATTGTGGTCACTAGACCCAAGAGGGTCCTTCACAATAAGATCCTTAATTCTACCTACCTCGTTACACAATACCAGATCCAAAATAGCTCGTTCCCTCGTCGGTTCCGTAACATGCTGTTCAAGGAAACTATCCCGACAGCATTCTAAGAACTCTTCTTCATTCCACCCTTACCGACTTGAGTCTGCCAGTCAATGTGCATGTTGAAGTCCCCCATGATTATTGCCGTTCCGTTTTTACACGCATCCCTTATCTGCTTGTTTATAGCCCTCCCTACCTCAACATAATTATTTGGGGGCCTATATACCACACCTACTAGTGTCTTTCTCCCTCTACTATTCCTCATCTCTACCCATAACGATTCCACGTTTTGTTCCTCAGAGCCTATGTCATCCCTCAGTACTACCCTGATATTATCTCTTATTAATAGCGCGACCCCACCACCTTTTCCTTCCTGTCTATTCTTCCTAAACGCCTGATACCCCTGGATATTCATCTCCCAGTCCTGGTCACCTTTCAGCCACGTTTCTGTAATGGCCACTAGATCGTACCCACTCGTGCTGATTTGCACCATCAACTCATTTACCTTGTTCCGAATGCTTCGTGCATTCAGGCAAAGTGTCCTTATTCCAGCTTTTATCTGGACCCGCTTTGATGAGTCGCGAACACCCTCTCCCTCTACTCCCTTATCTAAATTACCGCCTTCATTCACTTGCACCCTCTCCTCTACCATTAATTTTGTAATTCCCCTTACCCCTGCATCCTCCACCCCATCAATTAGTTCCTTGATCCTAGTCAACTCTTCTAGCTCCCCTCCCCCCAACCTATCTAGTTTAAATTCTCCCCAGTAACCTTAGCCAACCTACCGGCCAGGATATTGGTCCCCGTGTGATTCAAGTTCCACCCGTTTTTTGTATACAGATCACCCCTGCCCCTAAAGAGGTCCCAATGGTCCAGGAACCTGAATCCCTGCCCCCTGCACCAGTCCCTCAGCCACACATTCATCAAACATCGGAGACCGTGCAGAGCAACAGCCCCCCACCCCCTCGCAGAGCCGCCACTGACCCGAGACTGAAAATGGCCACAACAACAGGATACCCGTGAGTAGCGGAGAGCCGTCGGACACCATACACTTTCCTCCTCACCGACCCTCACTGATGAAGTGCCCGATTCAGACTTTTATTCAGCAGGTCCATTACGGCGCGGTTCCGGATCGGCGAACGCTGTGGTAAAGGGGGAAATGCTGATAAAGTTGGACGGACAGTTCATTAATTCAATTGAAATACATGCAAATGCATTTAAATCGGCATTGCGCCCATTTCGGGCGTGAATCGGATCGCCGCCTTTCCCGGGTTTCAGTAAAGTGGCAATCTGCGCAGACGCGGGCGCGGATCGTGTTAATGACCTCACATCCGACTTTACCACGTTTGAGCCCAAAAACGGACGCAACGCAATGGTAAAACAGGGCCCATAGAGTTCTATGGGGAAAAAAGTCGAATCCATTTGGGTGGAAATGATGAAATAGTAAGGAGAAAAAGTCACTGATAGGCATAGTCGATAGGCCACCAAACAATATGATGGGGCGAGAAATAAACAAAGAAATAACTGATGAATGTAAAAATGGTACAACAATTATGATGGGGGATTTTAATCTACATATCAATTGGTCAAACCAGGTTGGTCAAGGCAGCCTTGAGGAGTTCATACAATGTATCCACGATAGTTTCCTTGAACAGTATGTAATGGAACCTACGAGGGAGCAAGCTATCCTAGATCTGGTCCTGTGTAATGATGTGGAGATGCCGGCGTTGGACTTCCTGTGTAATGAGACAGGGATAATTAATGATTCCACGGTTAGGGATCCTCTCGGAAGAAGTGACCGCAGAATGGTTAAATTTAAAAATACCGATGAAGCGTGAGAAGGTAAAATCCAATCCCAGTGTCTTGTGCTGTGGCTGTGAGCCTCGACAACTTAACCCAGGCTCAGAGGGCTACTGCTGAGGGGCTCCAGAGCTTGGCCCAGTCTCAGAGGGCTATGGCTGAGGGATCACACATCATGGGGCAGACACGTATCGGCCTTCAGAACTGGCAGAGCCAGGTGACACCAGAGCTTCTGGAGCTCAGTCCAGCTACCCTGGCATCCCGTGGAGTGTCCTCAGGGCACCCCAAGGGAGGAGGAAGGGCTCGAGGCCGTGCCGAGATCTTCCACCCAGGAGATCCCAGACATCCAATTCCCCCCTTCCTCACACCGGGGCATCTCAGGGGCAGCAAGATGAACAGGGTGGTACCAAAACAGTGCCATCTGCAAGTCAGCCAGGGCCCTCCAGGTCCCAGCCACCAAGGGCATCACAGGCAATGGGGCGTGCGTCACAGCTGGACACCTCCACCTCTGATGTGCATCCTGGGGTAGCACTGAGATGCAGCAGTAGACCGCACAAAGTTAGAAAGTTGTAGTTCACTAGAGGGCACGGGTGAAGGTCAGCATTAGTCAGGGTTTGGTAATCATTTGTGTTAAGAGCACAATAAACTGCTAATTGCACATCACGCTACGGCTAATGTGTCTGATTCTCTTCCCGCTCCCCACAGCTCAGTTTTCCCGACTCCCAAACAGAGGTGCTGTCTGTTGAGCCTTGCAGACTCAGCCACATGTTACAGAGTGCCTGCCCCGCCTTCCCCAACATCCACCAGACCATTGGTGCAAGTGCCCCCACCCCCCTCCCCAACCTGGCCAAAAACCATGCATCCCTAACCCTCACAGCTCCATGGGCCAGGGTGGCAGCGTGCATTCGGATACAGGTAGGAGTCAGACTTGAGTGGCACCAGGGGCAGGATCCCACTGTGCACAACAGCGAGTTGTCATCATCCTCCAGCCTTCAACCAAGACTCACAACCATTGCCAGCCCAGGCACATTAACAGGGTCGGGTGTTTCTGGGGGACAGGGTGGTGGGATGAGAAAGGCTGGGGAAGGGTGATGGGGTGGTTTGAGGGCCCAGGTCGGTTTGGAGGGGGAATAGCGGCTGCACTTGCTCCTGGGGTGTGCTGGTGGTTGCAGCCCCCTCACTGCACAGCACCACCTGGGTGAACCAGGCTGCAATCAAGGTGCCCCTCGCTGCCCTTCCCTGCCAGACACCTGCCATCGCCGCCCACCCTCTTTCCTCCAGCTCTTCATATGGTGGGGCACCCACCTCACCCCTTCGCTGCTCCCCCCGCTGCTGGGTGATGTTGTGAAGAGCGCGGCAAATGATCATGATGCGTGAAGCACGCACAGGGTTATACTGGAGGGCCCGCCCAGAGCGGTCCAAGCAGCGGAACCGCATCTTCAGCAGGCAGATACGCCCGCTCTACGATGGACCAGGTGGCTGCATGGCCTCATAGCGAGTCTCCGCCTCGGTCTCCGCACAGGCGTCATCAGCCATGACCTTAGCGGGTAGCCTTTGTCACCCGGTAACCACCCTGGGAGCCTGGGCTGGTCTTCAAAGAGCCCAGGGATGTCCGATTGCCTGAGCACAAAGTTGTCATGGAGACTCCCTGGGTGGCGTGCATCGACCTGCATGATCGTCATTTGATGGTCACAGACAATTTGGACGTTCAGGGAGTGGAACTCCTTCTGGTTCACAAATTGCTGCGATCCTGCATGTGGGGCCCACAAGGCGATGTGTGCGCCATCCACTGCTCCCTGCACACTCGGGATCCCGGCGATGGAGGCGAAGCCGGGAGCCCGGCCTCCTGCTGTGCACGGCCCACATCAAAATTAATAAACTGCCCTGCCCAGGCATACAGGGCATCTGTGACCAGCCTCACACATCTGTGCACGGAGGCCTGGGAGATCCCAACTAGGTCACCACTGGGAGCCTGTAGTGAGCCAGAGGCATAAAAATTCAGGGCAGCCGTCACCTCCACATCCACAGGGAACGGGTGGCCGCCCCTCCCGAGGTGCCAGGTGTGCGAGCACCTCAATTGCATTGCACCGTGGTCTTGGAGAGCCGCAGCCGGTGATGGCACATCGCCTCAGAGAGCCTCGAGTGAATTGCGGGGCCTGTACTTCCTTGGCCTCGGCACCCTCCGCCTTCTGTGCACCCCCTCGGGAGGCTGCTCACCCACTTCCTGGCCCTCAACGGCAGCCTCCTACCCTTCTGGGGGACTGGTAATGGCTGCTCCTGTGGTGGTCTCTCCACACCTGCCACCTCCTGAGCCGCCTCCTTCTCCTCTGCTGCCACCATAGTGGCCAGCTCCAAATTGATCAGTCCGAGATCCATCTGCAATGCGGTTTGGAAAGAACGTAGAATGACAGATTATTGGCTGCATAGACCCAGCACCACCCCAATCCCTAACTTGGGCCAGTACCCTGACTTGTGGGTGCTGGCAACACCACACAGTCCATGGTGCCATGCATGACCTGATTAGGTCGTGAGAGATTCCCATGACAAAAGCTGGCACAGATTCTCCAGGTCGGTGTGCAGACGTGAGCAATGTGCGCCCTTGAGCCATTGCTATGTGTGTAACTGCAGCATCCGTTACAGGCATGTGTTGCTGCTCCGCGTCACAGGGCAGGGACAGACTGAAAATCAGCACCAGATGTGCGCCCAGTGACAGCAGATTCCATGCAGTCCGTGTCTGAACCTCTGCACCCCGGCCTGGAGCAGCAGCTGCTTCACCTGGTTAGGCCTCAGTCAGCACGTGGTGCACTCCTCCCCCACCCCGGAACACCAGCACTCAGTCAAGGCCCTGACCACACCCTGTGGCAAGACAATGCAAAGTGCTGCGGAGGGGTGGTGGGGAGGGGGGAGTGGTGGGGAGGGGGGGGGGGCGGGTGGGAGAGGGAGGAGAAGCAGGAGCCCTCAAGGCTGCCCCCCACAGTGCGCAGCAGCGCTGCCCGCGGAGGAGGGTGGGGGGGAGCAGGAGTTCTTGAGGCTGCTTCCCACACTGTGCTTCAGTGCTGCTTGGAGGAGGGGGGGGGGGGTGCAGGATCCCTTGACACTGCCTCTGTGGGCTTCAGTGCTGCAGGGTGGGGGGGAGGGGGTGGAGGAGGAAAGCGGCCAGCAGGCATCTCCAGGGCCTGCCTGCAACATCCCCCGCGCTCCGCTAGCAACACTTACCTCCTCACGCCACTTCAAGGCTGCCACACCACGTTGCAACTTTTAATTCGCACCAAAATTACATCACGCCAAAGTGGTGGGAGACACAGACATTGGGTGGAAATTGCTGTGTGGATTCAGAGGATGGCACGTAAAGATATGTCAACTCATGGTAAACTGTGGCCCACGGGTTTTCACCAGGTTCCCGGTGGTGCCATTTTTCTCCGGCTGGGAGATGCGTGTGGGTCGTAAAAACTGTCAGGGAATCCGCAAAATGGCCGACACGAATCTGCTGTCCCGATCCGCCAGAAAAATTGTGTGCTGCAATGGGAGAATCATGGCCATAATTTCCAATACTATCTTACACACCACCTGCTTACCTCAATGTTGGGAGTGTGAGAGAGAATCAGACAAATGGTGGTCAGGCATCTCACTACACAGCTGACAAAGTCAACTACATCAGAGTCCATGGATTTTTCAACAACCCACTTCGACTTTTGTTACTTAACAAGTCACTCAAACTGTCACGCTTGGTTTTTTTTCCTCTATATTTGAAGATCTCGCGTTGAAATTCTCTCCAAAGATTGTTCCCATCGTGATGGCTTCAATGATGACCACCAACCACGTTACCAGGATGTGGAAGCTTTGGAGAGAATGCAAAGGTGGTTCACCAGGACGTTGCCAGGTCTCGAGGGTGTTGGCTATCAAGAGAAGTTGAATAAACTAGGATCGTTTCCACTGGAAAGACAGAGGCTGAGGGGAGACCTGATAGAGGTCTACAAAATTGAGGGGCATTGACAGGGTGGATAGTCAGAGGCTTTTTCCAAGGGTGGAAGTGTCAATTCCAAAGGGGGCACAGGTTCAGAGGGGGAAAGTTTAAAGGAGATGTGGGAGGGACGTTTTTCAGAGCGGTGGGTGCCTGGAACGCGCTGCCAGAGGAGGTGGTGGAAGCAGGAACATTAACAACATTTAAGAGGCATCTGGATGGGTCCGTGAATAGGGAGGGAATAGAGGGATACGGACCGAGTAAGGGCAGAAGGGTTTTAGTTTAGTTAGGGCATCATGATCAGCACAGGCTTGGAGGGCCGAAGGGCCTGTTCCTGTGCTGTACTTTTCTTTATATGACCATCTCAGCATTCCATTCTCACCTTCCAAGATTCCTTTCCCCGGATCTCTGAATACACAAGGTTCACCTTCCAGGTGTATAGTTTCTGATCTCGGGCTGTGCCAAGCAGAACATCGCTGCTTCAGAGTAGTACTTTGTCACAACAGCCCAGTCACCAACGATCAGCTGCCTTCAAGTCTTCAAGGATCCCTTCATGCCCCTTTGCTTAAAGTCTGCTCCATGCAGCTCTCATGCACAGCCTATGGGGGCAGTTTTACCACCGTGTTGTGCCTGTTTGTAAAGTCTGACGTGAGGCAAGTAGCACAACACCCCTTTACCAAGACCCAAAAATGGCCATGATCTGGAATGTGCCCAAAATGGGCACGACAGCCATTTAAATGCATTTCAAACTACTTAAATCGGCTGCACACCCAACCCTCCACCCCCCCCCCCCCCCCCCCCGGGTTCGCCAATCGAAATTAGCCTGAAACAGACAAATGTAGAAAAATCAGATTCGGGCGCTCCCTCAGGAGGATTAGTGAGGAGGTAACTTCTTAACACCCAATGGCTCTCAGCTGCTCACGGGTGTCCTTTCATTGCAGTCATTTTCTCTCAGGTCAGTGGCGGCTCTGCGACTGTGTTGGGTGGGGGGCTATTGCTCAGCATGGTGTCCGATTTCTGACTTGCAGCATGGACCTGGGTCTCAGCACTGACCTCGGGGTCTTGTGGATGCTGCTGGGTCCTAGTGCACTCAGCACTCTGCCAGCTGAAGGATGTGCACAAAGTCCTTGCAAATTGCACTGCTGCAGCCTCTCAACTTTGCAAGGAGCTGTGATTCTGGGGGCGGTGGGGGGGCGGGGGGGGGGGGGGGGGGGAGAGCATGTGGCTGGGGGAATTGGCAGTATGGAAGTGTGTTGCTAGGCTAGGGGTAAACAGTGTTTCTCTCTTTCTCCAACCCCCTTCCCCTTCAGTGATGAGATGGCTTTTGCAATGCAACCCATTGATCTTGCTGTTCTTTTGGTTGCTGCTGGAGCTGAGGGGGAGGAGCAGGAGGAAGAATTGCGGGCCCAGGAGGCCCAGGCCTTACCACTCGCAGGAAGAGAGGGGGATGACAAGAGGCAGGAGGTGGCTGCCATTCACCCAGAGGACAAGCGCAGGAGGGGGGGGGGGGGGGGGGGGGGGTGCAGAGACCCTGGCATTCTGTGCATATGTAATTTGAACAGGTGTTGGACACCATGCTGCCAATTCCACCTCCAAAAAGGAGACAGTACAATACCTGTGCCACCTGTTGCAGGACCTGGCACCTCAGGGCAGGGGGTCACCCACTCAGTGCATGTCAAATTGACGGCCGCTCTGAACTCCAACTGGCTTTTTCCAGACGCCTAGCGGATATGTACGTGGCATTTTCCACCCAGCTGTGCACACCCTGTGCCAATAGAAGCCCTGTATGCCCAGGCTGGGCAGTACTTCAACTTTAACCTGGACCAGACCCATCAGGAAGCCCCGGTTGCAGGGTTTGCTGCCATTGTGGTGCTTAACGTACAGGGGGCCATTGATTGCACACACACGTCACTCTCAAGGCTCCCCTGCAGAATCTACAAAGATTCATCAACAGAAAGGAGTTCCACTCCTTGAATGTTCAACCAGTGTGTGAGTACAATATGAACATAATGCATGTCTGCGCGAGACACCCAGGCAGCATGCATGACAGCTTCATCGTCAGGAGCTCGGACATCCCGGAGGCATTTGAGCAACCCAGGCTGCGGGGGGGTGGCTTGTGGGTGATATGGGTTACCCGCTCTGGACATGGCTGACGCCTGGGACTGAGGCAGAGACCCACTATAATGAGGCCCATGTAGCCACCCACTCGATAGTGGAGGGGTGCATTGGGCTTCTCAAGATACAATTCAGGTGCCTGGACCGATCTGGCAGGGCCCTCCAATCTCTTCCCACATTGTGATAACATGCTGTGCCCTGCACAACCTGGCTCTGTAGAGAGGTGACCGAGGAAGAGGCTGAACAACCAGGCATCGCTGGGCAGGAGGAGGAAGCAGAGCAACATTACCCAGGCGCTGGAGGGTTGGCAGCTCGAATGAGGCAAGTGAGGGCGGCCAGGGAGGCCCTGATCACCAGGCGGTTCAGTCACTCGGGGTTTGTGTACGTGGGTTCCATTTCTGTCCCTGCACCCCAAAGTCTTTCTACCTCCTGTAACATTGACAGACCGGAGTGGTGGGCCTGGGTACACCGTGTTAGCGGGGTTTTTGGGAGATGAGTCACTAAGCACCATTATGATGATGCCCCAGTGCAAACTAGTCTGACTCCTACCAGAGCTCCACACGCACACTGGCACCTGCCACTCTGCCCGTGATCGGTCTGGGTGACAGGGGTGAGTAATGTTGAGGGGGTGGGTCAGTGTCTGTAGGGACCAGGGGGAGGCAATATCCGGCCCGGGGGGGGGGGGGGGGGGGGGGGGGAGGGGTGTGGCAGGGAGCTGCATTTTATCTATTTTTGCGCATGCGCAGTTGGAGGCACCAATCAGAGCTGCAGGATTTTGGGCACCTTAAGCCCCGCCCACAGGCTTGTGCAGCGCGATTCGGAATCACTGCCTGAAAAAGTATCAGGGTGAATATGGGGGCGCCTGAGAAAGGGTCTAAAAGTCAGATCTGAAACACTCCCAGTTTCAAGTCCACCCAGCACTTAGAATCAAAATGGTAGAAGAGCGCCCTATTACTCTGTTCCTTTCTTTAATTTCACTTGAGGGATCTATTTCTCTCTCCTGGCTTTGCCCCTTGCGTGGTACTGCTTTGTGTTGTGTTATCTCCCCCTCTCTGGTTTGGGACCTCTGTCCCCCTCATGTCCTGCTCCCTGAGGCACCTACAGAATGGCCTCTGCCACCTGCATTTTCGTGTCAATTGATTTATTTGATTCTGGGCAGGTGCAGAGGACAAACCCCAGCCTGAAGGATGGAAAAACCCAAACTGCGCATGTGTGGGCTGCTGCTGTCCGGACATGTCCTGGGGTGCCTTGTTACTGTCCGGAGGTCCCTGCTGGAGGGCACTCTGCAGGAGTTCAGAAATTCAGAAATTAAGTAAATTCCTGAACTTATTGACTAAAATATACAATATTTGGTTACTGTGAGGAGAAATTCCAGCATCTCGAAACTTAGCCAGAACAGTTCTCATTCCAAAATCCGATAGAGAGAGAAGTTAACATTGAAAACTGGCAACCACTAACAATGGTCGTTAATTTTGCAAATGTTCAAAATTATTAACAGGAGATTAGACAGTCATAAAGTTAGTCAACGGGGCTTTATGATGGGACAATCGGATGTAACGAAAATATTGCAATTTTAAATACCTATAAGGGCACAAAGTCACAAATTTGGGAATAGTTTTTAAAATCGACCTTGCAAAGGTGTTTGAGTCGGTTGAGCAAATATTAATAATGAGAAGTTTAAAAAGGATGGGATTCCCGGGGAGTATGATTGAGTTAGTTTCTAACTTGTATACAAATAAAACCACATTTATAGAAATAGGTAAAGATAAAACATCAACTATTATCGTCAAGGGAGTTAAAGCAGGAAACCGTTATTTAATATAGTTATGGACACGCTGCTTTGTACGCTTGACAGCACGGGGACAGGATGTACCATCCAACCCACCAATGAGGCAATTACAGTCAATGCCTTGGCCTTTTCAGATGGCAGTCAGTCAGAGTCAACGCTGCTCATGACAAAATGAAGAAAAATCCAGGCAAAGTTCTGCACATCAATGGGTCTTAAAATTAATACGTCTAAAACTGCAGGGTTTTACCTGCAATCCAAGAATGAAGATTGAGCTTCAGGCAGACTCAAACTTCCTCCAGTCTCCAACGTCTGCTGTGTTTGTCTCTGTTTGTGCCGATTCCCTGTCGCAAGGAGGGGGGGGCGTGGGAGGTGAGCTATCACCTGCCTGCCCGCTGGAGGGTACTCTCTCCCTGGAGGGAGGGGGGTGGGGGGGGGGGGGCGGGGAAGGACACGGAGAGGCTTTCCTTCCTTCCTTTCCTTTCCCGTCTGCAGGAGGGAGGACAGCACGACTTTGAGGGAGAAACATCAAAGGACTGAGTAGTGGGGCTGGTGCCCTCGTCATTAACAGGTCGGTGAGGGCAGAATATTCAAACTTTCTCTTTCCATTTGCAGGGGTGGGGGTGAAGGCCCTGGACTTGTTCACTGTTGGGCCCAGGTGGGCTGAAGGAGGAAAGCCCCCCCACCCACTGCTGCTGCCACTGCCCTCACCACCGGCCTCCCCTCCCCTCTTTCTTAGTGACTGGGACACCGGCCCTCCTCCGTGCCTTGTCCCCTCATCCTCCCTCCTGCTCCTCCGACCTCCTCTTTCCCTCTCTGGCTCAGGGGAGAGAGCACCTGGACCCCCACCCTCCCTTATCTTTTCCCTCTGACCCCGTCCCGAGGGGCCCATTACCTATCCCTCCCTGCAACCCAAAACCCCCCCCCCAATCACTACCCACACATACGCCCTGCCGTACATCTGGGCAGTCTCAGGGTGGGCGTGGTACTCCCTTGTTCACCATGGCGACCTTGCCAGCGTCGCCAGTGGCAGGGCCTTCTCTGCCCACCTATGTGGGTGCAGTGGCAGCCAAAGCCCCCGCCGCTCCCAAGGCCCTGCCACCGTTTTCCTTGATCCTTAGGCAGCTCAGGGTTAAGTGCTATGCCCACCCCGACATGACCATTGAGGCCTGTGTGAGGGCAATGGCTGGGGTTGTCGGCCCCTCAGCCATTGTCGCGGCCTCCAAGATGTACGGCCGGGCCGTATTCTTTTTGAAGGCCGAGCGGGCGGTCCACCTCGCCCTGGAAAAGGGGCTCACGGTGGGCGGGACGTTCCTGGTGGTGGACCCTCTAGAGGCCACCACCCATAAGATAGTATTATCAAACATCCCGCCCTTCCTACCCGATGAGCTCCTCCCCCACTTCCATCCACTGGGGGAGGTCAGGTCCGGGGTGGTGCCGATCCCACTCGGCCTTCGGGACCCCTCCTGGCGCCAGGTATATCTCCGCCTGGCACGGGGAGGTGGTCCAAGAGGGAGGAAGTTTTAAATATCCCTTTTGAGGGACTCACATACCGGGTCTTCTGGTCCAAGAACGGTGCACAGTGTCATGCCTGTAAGGAGGCGGGGCACATGAGAAAGAACTGCCCCGTCTCCAAGGCTGCCGACCAACAACACAAGGCGGCCGCAGTTGGCACCACAGCCCCCTCTGCCCCGAACCGAGTACCACCTGCCCCCCCACATAGCCGGCGGAACCAAGCTGACACATTGGGAGGGGGGGGGCGGGTGGCGGGGGTGCGATGGGCCAAGGCGAAAAGGGGCAGAGTGCGAGGGGCCTCTCCTGCCCGAGGGCAGGACAACAAAAAGAGGCGTGGCCCCTCGGGAGCCCTTGGCATTTGAGATCTGCGTGCCCCTCCCCCTTGCGAGTCATCTCCTGCCGTGCCCCCACCTGCCGTTGTGCCTTGTCCCCAGAGGGGGGGGGCAAGGCGCCATGTAAATGGAAACACGTGCTGCCTCAGTCCTCCGGCAAGGAGGCAGGGGGGGCCCCCCTCTTTTAGATGTTTCAGTAAGTGTAGGGAAGGTGGTAAAAGAGGGGGAGGTGTGGCATTGTTAGTCAAGGACAGTATTACGGTGGCAGAAAAGGACATTTGAGGAGGACTCGTCTACTCAAGTAGTTTGGGCTGAGGTTAGAAACAGGAAAGGAGAGGTCACCCTGTTGGGAGTTTTTTATAGACCTCCGAAAAGTTCCAGGGATGTAGAGCAAAAGATGATTCTGGATAGGAGTGAAAGTAACAGGGTAGTTGTACTGGGGGACTTTAACTTTACAAATATTGACTGGAAAAGCTATAGTTTGACTACTTCAGAGGGATCGGTTTTTGTCCAGTGCGCAGGAAGGCTTCCTGACACAGTATGTAGACCAACAAGGAGGTGAAGCCATATTGGATTTGGTACTGGGTAATGAACCAGGCCAGGTGTTAGATTTGGAGGTAAGTGAGCACTTTGGTGACAGTGACCACAATTCGATTACATTTACTTTAGCAATGGAAAAGGATAGGTATATACCACAGGGCAAGAGTTATAGCTGGGGGAAAACGAAATTATGATGCGATTAGGTGAGATTTAGCTGGCATAGGTTGGGGAAGGAAACTGCAGGGGATGGGCACAATCGTAATGTGGAACTTGATCAAGGAACAGCTACTACGCGTCCTTGATAAATATGTACCTGTCAGGCAGGGAGGAAGCAGACGTGTGAGGGAACCGTGGTTTACTAAGGAGGTTGAATCTCTTGTGAAGAGGAAGAAGGAGACTTATGTTAACATGAGACGTGAAGGCTCAGTTAGGGAGCTTGAGAGTTACAAGTTAGCCAGGAAAGGACCTAAAGAAAGAGTTAAGAGCCAGGAGGGGACATGAGAAGTCTTTGGCGGGTAGGATCAAGGAAAACCCTAAAGCTTTCTATAGGTATGTCAGGAGTAAAAGAATGACGAGGGTAAGATTAGAGCCAGTCAAGGACAGGAGTGGGAAGTTGTGCGTGGAGTCTGAAGAGATAGGAGAGGCACTAAATGAATATTTTTCGTCGGTATTCACACTGGAGAGGGACAGTGTTGTCGAGGGGAGTACTGAGATGCAGGCTGTTGGACTGGACGGGATTGGGGTTCATAAGGAGGAGGTGTTAGCAATTCTGGAAAGGGTAAAAATAGATAAGTCACCTGGACCGGATGAGATTTATCTTAGGATTCTCTGGGAGGCTAGAGAGGAGATTGCAGAGCCTTTGGCTTTGATCTTTGTGTCATCATTGTCTACAGGAACAGTGCCAGAAGACTGGAGGATAGCAAATGTTGTCCCCTTGTTCAAGAAGGGGAGTAGGGACAACCCTGGCGGGAGTAACTATGACTCTTTTAGAAGGGTCTCACTAGAGAGTCATCTCTGGGTAGTTACCTGTGTGAATGTTATTGGCGTGTTTTGGCATTCACAGTGAAGTGGTGCCTCCTCGCGGCCCCGCTGGAAACCTTGGTGGATTGCTACCAAGGGCTAAACAACTTTGTTAAAAACAACGCAACGACTGTAGATAGATAGTCCGCAGAGAGATTTGAGAGATTTGATATTGACGGTTAGCGAAAATGAATAGTCCTCCCGAAAAGGGGGAATCCGGATGGGTTGGGATCGGTTAAACAACAGCCCCCCAGGTGAGTCCATAGCTGCTCTTTGGGAACAATTTAAAAAGTTAAGCTATACTAGATTTAGCTCTAAAAAGCTAGAGACAAGTTCCGTCTCCACTCAAACAGAAGAGGCGGTCTTGAGACCCGAGTTAAATTATCGGCACTATTGGGTGGTATATTCTGGTCCCAGTCCAGGTGAGGTAGCTACCCCAGTAGTTGATGACATTGAACCTATTGTAGAAGAGCCCGTTTGGACGGCCCATCCAACGGATGATGTGGTTGAGTTAACGACAGTTACCTTCTATAATAAGGCCTATAAAGCCCAGAATATGGGTTCGGGAAGTTTAGAAGTAAACACAAATACCGTAAGCAATGCTGGTACCTCTGGTACCTTTATCGAGACTGTTAGTATGGAGCCGACTCAGGACCGAACTGAGGTTTGCGAGGTGATAATACAAAATAACGTGTCAATGGGATAGTGTAAGTCCTGTAGTACCATTTTTCCCACAGTAGGGGCATTTAGTAAACATATTAAGACGGTACATCAAATTAAAAACATTAAAACTAAACGTTCACGGTGTGGTAAGTCTGGCGAGTACCATTCCATTGCTTGTCACTACCCGAAATGTAAAGGAGAGAAGTCACCTTTGACAGTCGGTGAGTTTCAATGCAGTGCGTGTGAACTCGCGCTCACAGCGGAAAGTGGACTCTCCCAGCACGAAAGACACCGTCATCCTGTCCTACGTAATACTAAGCGGTTGAAGCAGGCTATGCCGGCTCCGGCCAAGAAACGTGGTAGGTTACCATCGGTTTGGTCTGAGGAGGAGGAAAGACTCCTCGTAGAATTAGAGGTGAGATTTGCTGGGTCCCGGTGCATCAATAAGGACGTTAGTACTGTGTTAGTCACTAAAACGCCTCAACAGATTGGTGATAAACGTAGGTTGTTAGTGGATAAACGCAAGGCACAAGCCGTAGCTATGGCAACAGTGATAGAAATATCTTCGGGTTCTGAGCAAGAACAGGAATTAGGTGAGGTTGATGTTAGGGCTCCGGTTTCACGAATTGGCGTTGATAAGCAACTCCCTGTTTTAATCCCCAAACAGAGAGAGATAGATGACCAGCTTACACAAGCTGAGGCTTTGATGAGGGTTCGGAATGACCCAGACAGTAGAGCCCGGGGAGTAGGTTTAATGGAAGGTATTACTAATTTTTTTGTGAAGGGTGAGAAACCTAAACAGAAGGTTGGTTTTGTTCAGGTTAGGAATGTAGATAGGCACCCTAAACGCGATGTAAATAGTGGAGCGAAGAAACGGTGGGCAAAACGGAAATCAATATTTAGAGCCACTCAATTACTTTATAAAAATAATAGGCGTCAATTGGCTCGGCAGATTATGGGGGCGCCCACAACAGTGTCCTGTCCATTATCTGTAACGGAGCTGGAGGAAAGTTTGAGGAAAACTCTCCAGTAGTAATGATAAATCTAATATTAGTAAATTTGCCAAGTATAAAGGTAAAGTAGATCCGGGGGAATTGATGATGTCAATTAAAGCTGAAGAGGTCTCCCTAGTAATAAAAGGGAATTAAAGAGGATAGTGCTCCCGGGCCGGATGGACAGAAAAGCGAGGACATCCGTGATATTAATGAGGCTGATGAGAATAGGATACCTCGCCTTTTTAATCTTTGGTTGACATCAAGAATGATCCCGGATTGTATGAAACAGAGTAGAACCGTTTTGATTCCGAAATGTGAGGATAGAGAGCGTTTAAAAGATATTGATAATTGGCGTCCAATTACTATTGGTCCTATGTTGCTCCGTCTTTTCACTAAGATCATGGCTAAGAGGTTGAGTAACACTGTGGACATTAACCCACGGCAGAAGGGATTTTTGGCAGCAACACCCGGCTGCAACGAGAATATTGCTGTGTTGCAGAACATTATTAAGGGTGCTAAGAAAAGTTGTAAGGACTTGGCCGTGGTCTTTGTTGATCTGGCGAAGGGATTCGATTCAATAGGGTATAAATTACTTATTAAAGCTTTAGAGCGTGTTAAACTCCCACAAGCCTTTGTAGATCTCATTCGAGATCTTTACACTGGCAATACAACAGTGATCGAGGGCAATACGTCCAAGACCGCTCCAATAAATATAGAGAGGGGTGTAAAGCAAGGAGATTCACTTTCACCTATTTTATTTAATATTGCGATGGACCCATTGATTTGTAGTCTTGAAGAGGCCGAATCTGGGGTCTTTATGAGCTTAGATGGAGCTAAAATAAATTGTTCAACCCTAGCCTTTGCAGATGATCTTGATCTTTTAAGTGATTCTTCTACTGGGATGGCACGTAATTTGAAAATTTTGCAATCTTTCTGTAATCTTACAGGATTGTCTATTAATATCAATAAGACAAAGGGTTTTCATTTTACCCATAAACAGAAGACGTTCCTGTATAATCATTGTAAAAATTGGCAGATTAGGAAAGAGGTAATTGCTTATATCCCCCCAGGCGAAACTGAGAAATATTTGGGTGCTCGGATTGACCCGCGGGTCGGTGTTGAGGAAAGCGCTTGGGAAGATAAGTTAAAGGTTTGGGTTTCTAGTTTGCAGGATGCAGCTCTTCGGCCTAGACAGAGCGTTGAGCTGTTAACTGTATACGTTATCCCGAGATTATATTTTCATTTGATTCTTTGAGGTGTCAAAATACACTAATTAAATTAGATTTAATTATTAGGAACGCAGTTAAACCATTTTTACACTTTCCCCCCCATTTAACTGATGCGGTCCTCTATTCCCGTATGAGGAATGGAGGTTTAGGGATTCCTAAACTTGAGGTACAGATCCCGTCAGCAGTTATTCGTAAATGGGAGTCATTGTCTATTTCCACGGATCGAGTTATCCGTGCTTCCTTTCAATATTGAGAGTTAAATATTAGTGACAATATTCAGGAGTTAAGATCTCTTAATGTCCTTAGAGAGATTGAGGATTTTATGCCTGATGTTAGTGAGGATAATGGGGATGCCAATGAGTCAATGGAGATGATTAGGGCGGCAGTGCCATTACTTAGGAATGAGGAGGTAGGGCCCAAGAAACCATTGAATAAATATGTAGGGTGGAGAGATTGGGAGTTTGATAAATGGAGACGGCTACAATGCCAAGGCATAGGAATTCATTATTATGAGAATGATAAAATTTCTAATTGCTGGGTTTGTTTGACTGGAGTGAGACTGGGGGAGAGAGTCTTAGCAGGAGTGCTGAGAGTAAGCAAAGAAGTGATTTAATTATTCATTTAAGGGTATTCCTTGTATATTTCGCGGGCTTTTTTCAGGGTTTTGAATTGAGGAAGTGAGGTCAGCTGAAGGGGACTCTGGGAGGTTGAGTCTTAATATAAAAGGCAGTTACCTGGGGCGTTCGCCGGGAGCATAAAAGGCCGACTGCACTATACAGCGGGCAGCGTCGGGAGCGGCCAGTGGAGTGAGTGGGTAGCAGAATGTGAACTATAAGGGCTTTGGCTCACAGGGCTTGGGCTGAAAGGGCGAGGCAAGGCTAGTTATTTTTTACCCAACCCTATAAAGGATAAGGGCAGGTATGAGTGATCGGCCAGTTCAGTGCTTCCGATGTGGGATGTGGGAGTTCCTGCAAACACCTAGCTTCCCAGATGTTCACATATGTGCCAGGTGCGTGGAACTGCAGCTCTTGAGGGACCGTGTCATGGAACTGGAGCTGCAGATCGCTGACCTTAGGCTAGTCAGGGAAAATGGGAGAAAAATTGACAGGAGTTATAGGCAACTAGTTACACCGGGGCATCGGGAGGAAGACACGTGGGTCACAGTTAGGAGGAGTAAAGGGCAGAAGGGTAAAGTACCAGGGAGTACTCCAGTGGCTGTCTCTCAAAATAGGAAGGGCTTGGTGACAGGTGTGAGAGGGGAGGGGAGTGAACAGTTAGAAGAGGGGTCACCTGTGGTTGTCCCCCTCCAAAACAGGTATATTGTTTTAGATAGTGTGGAGGAGTGTGCCTCTCCAGGGGTAAGACACAGTGACCAGGTCACTGGCACACAGTCAGGCTCTGTGGCCCGGAAAGGGAAGAGAGGGGTTAGGAGAGCGATAGTGGTGGGGGACGCGTCAGTTAGAGGCACAGACAGGCGATTCTGTGGGTGCGAACGGGACTCCAGGATGGTAGTCTGCCTACCTGGTGCTGGGGTCACGGATGTCTCCGAGCGGATAGGAGGCATATTAAAAGGGGAAGATAAAGAAACGGATGTCATTATACACATTGGTGGAAATGACGTAGATAGGAAGAGTAGGGGGATCCTAAGAGAGCAATTCAGGGAGTTGGGAAATAGGTTAAAAAGTAGGGTCACTAGGGCGGCCATCTCTGGGCTGCTCCCAATGCCTCGTGCCAGTGAGGATAAGAATAGGGAGTTGGTACAAATGAATGCCTGGCTAAAGGACTGGTCCAGGAGGGAGGGCTTCATTTTCATAGATCAATGGGAAGTTTTCAGGAGAGGATGGCACCTGTACAAGAGGGAGGGGTCACAACTAAGTTGGAAGGGCACAAATATCCTGGCTGGGAGCTTTGCTAGTGCAGTTCGGGGGGGTTTAAACTAGTATGGCAGGGGGGTGGGGATCAAAATATTAGGTCTACAAGTGTGGAGGCTGGGGACGAGCTTGGGGCTGGGACAAGGCTGGCAAAGAAGAAGAGCACTCTGGGGGAGGACGACCTCACTGGGCCTGGAGGTCTGGAGTGCTTATACTTCAATGCAAGGAGCGTAGCAGGTAAGACAGATGAACTTGGGGCCTTAATGCACACGAGGAATTTGGATGTGGTTGCGGTGACAGAGACTTGGTTGAAAGAGGGACAGGACTGGCAGCTGAATATTCCAGGGTACAAGTGTTTTAGGCGAGACAGAGGAGGGGCCAAAAGAGGTGGGGGAGTAGCGGTATTAGTTGGAGAGCACATTACAGCGGTGCAGAGGGAGGACAATTCAGAGGGGTCGTGTAACGAGTCACTCTGGGTGGAGCTTAGAAACAGGAAAGGCACAGTCACTATGTTGGGGGTGTACTACAGGCCCCCCAACAGCCCAAGGGAAGTAGAAGAATGGATATGTCAGGAGATACTGGATAGGTGCAGGAAAAATAGGGTTGTTGTAGTGGGAGACTTCAATTTCCCTGGTATAGACTGGAAATCGCTGAGGGCAGGGACTCTGGATGGGGAGGAATTTGTAAAATGTGTACAGGAGGGTTCGTTGGAACAATATGTAGACAGCCTGACTAGAGAGGGGGCTATACTGGACCTGGTACTGGGGAATGAGCCCGGTCAGGTCTTCAAAGTTTTGGTAGGGGAACATGTGGCAAATAGTGACCACAATTCTGTTAGCTTTAGGATAGTGATGGAAAAGGATGAGTGGTGTCCCAAGGGTAAGGTGTTGGATTGGGGGAAGGCTAACTTTAGTGGGATCAGGCAGAAATTGGCAGCTCTTGATTGGGAGAGGCTGTTTGAGGGTAAATCCACATCTGGTATGTGGCAGTCTTTTAAGGAACAGTTGTTAGGGCTACAGGACAAGCATGTGCCTGTAAAAAAGAAGGATAGGAAGGGTAGGATTAGAGAACCGTGGATAACCAGGGAAATTGAGGGACTGGTCAAAAAGAAAAGAGAGGCGTATGTTAGGTCCAAGCAGCTAAAAACGGAGGGAGCTCTGGAGGAGTACAAAGAAAGTAGGAAAGTACTCAAACGGGGAATTAGAAGAGCAAAAAGGGGTCACGAAATGTTCTTGGCAGACAGGATTAAGGAGAATCCCAAGGCATTTTATTCATACGTTAGGAACAAAAGGGTTGTTAGGGAAAAAAAATCGGACCTCTCAGGGACAAAAGTGGGGACTTATGCTTGGAGTCCAAAGAAGTAGGGGAGATCCTAAATGAATACTTTGCGTCGGTATTCACAAAGGAGAGGGATGTGTTGACTGGGAGTGTCTCGGAGGGGTGTTGAACCGTTGGAGAGAATCTCCATTACAAAGGAGGAAGTGTTAGGTTTGTTAGAGAATATAAAGACTGACAAATCCCCAGGGCCTGATGGAATCTATCCAAGGCTGCTCAGGGAGACGAGAGGTGAAATCGTTGGGCCTCTGACGCAAATCTTTGTCTCGTCACTGGACGCAGGTGAGGTCCCAGAGGATTGGAGGATAGCTAATGTGGTCCCGTTATTTAAGAAGGGTAGGAAAGATAACCCGGGTAATTATAGGCCGGTGAGCTTGACGTCCGTGGTGGGGAAGTTGTTGGAGAAGATTCTTAGAGATAGGATGTATACGCATTTAGAAAGGAATAAACTCATTAATGATAGTCAGCATGGTTTTGTGAGGGGGAGGTCATGCCTCACTAACCTGGTGGAGTTTTTTGAAGAAGTGACCAGAATGGTTGACGAAGGAAGGGCCGTGGATGTTGTCTATATGGACTTTAGTAAAGCGTTTGACAAAGTCCCTCATGGTAGGCTAGTGAAAAAGGTTGGATCTCATGGGATAAAGGGGGAGGTGGCTAGATGGGTGGAGAACTGGCTTGGTCATAGAAGACAGAGGGTGGTAGTGGAAGGGTCTTTTTCCGGCTGGAGGCCTGTGACTAGTGGTGTTCCGCAGGGCTCTGTATTGGGACCTCTGCTGTTTGTGATTTATATAAATGATCTGGAAGAAGGAGTAACTGGGGTGATCAGTAAGTTTGCGGACGACACAAAACTGGCAGGACTTGCAGATAGTGAGGAACATTGTCAGAGGCTACAGAAGGATATAGATAGGCTGGAAATTTGGGCAAAGAAATGGCAGATGGAGTTCAATCCTGATAAATGCGAAGTGATGCATTTTGGTGGGAATAATGTAGGGAGGAGCCACACGATAAATGGAAGAACCATAAAGGGTGTAGAGACGCAGAGGGACCTGGGTGTGCAAGTCCACAGATCTTTGAAGGTGACGTCACAGGTGGAGAAGGTGGTGAAGGCGGCATATGGCATGCTTGCCTTTATAGGACAGGGCATAGAGTATAAAAGTTGGGGTCTGATGTTGCCGATGTATAGAACGTTGGTTCGGCCGCATTTGGAATACTGCGTCCAGTTCTGGTCGCCACACTACCAGAAGGACGTGGAGGCTTTGGAGAGAGTACAGAGGTGGTTTACCAGGATGTTGCCTGGTATGGAGGGGCTTGGTTATGAGGAGAGATTTGGGAAACTGGGGTTGTTCTCCTTGGAAAGACGGAGGATGAGGGGAGACTTAATAGAGGTGTATAAAATTATGAAAGGCATAGATAGGGTGAACGGTGGGAAGCTTTTCCCCGGGTCGGTGGTGACGTTCACGAGGGGTCATAGGTTCAAGGTGAAGGGGGGGGGGGGGGAGGTTTAACACAGATATCAGAAGGACATATTTTACACAGAGGGTCGTGGGGGCCTGGAATGTGTTGCCGGGCAAGGTGGTGGAGGCGGACACACTGGGAACGTTTAAGACTTATCTAGACAGCTATATGAACGGAGTGGGAATGGAGGGATACAAAAGAGTGGTCTAGTTTGGACCAGGGAGCGGCGCGGGCTAATTGTTCTTTGTTTCTCGTTTCAAGGCTTCATTCTATGATCATCTTGCTGGGGCCAGTACAGAGCGAGACTGCGGATAGTTGGGAACCTGTCTCGGGGGCAGGGAATTCAGATGGTGTTCGTAAAGCAGAAGTGGAAATGAATAGGGTTGGGAAGCATTTTCTGATCAGGGCCAGTGTGATCTCCTGGACTCGTTTCGATCGCCACAGGGGGTCGGAGAGGAATTTCCCAGATTTTTTTTCCCATATTGGCCCTGGGGTTTTCACTCTGGGTTTTCGCCTCTCCCTGGAGATCACATGGTCTGGAATGGGGGGGTGGGGGTGAGTTAATAGTTGTGATGAACAAAGCATCGTAGCTGTGAGGGACAGCTCGGTGGATAGGATATTAGGATGTAGATAGGCTGGAAAATTGGGCGGGGATCCTGGATTCAGGATTCAATCCTGGACCAGGGAGCGGCGCGGGCTTGGAGGGCCGAAGGGCCTGTTCCTGTGCTGTATTGTTCTTTGTTCTTGTTCTTCTTTAAGGCTGTATTTCAGCTTCAATCCAATAAATTCATCAACAACATATTATTGAGATGTAATTTGTATCCCACAAGGGTAACCCTAACAAGAGGTAAACCCTTTGCAAATAAAACCTGTCGAAGGTGTGAGGTCGGGACTGAAACTTTAGGACACATTTCCAGTTTTTGCCCATTCGTTAAGAATAGTAGGATTAAGCGTCATAATACGATATTGGATCAATTACATAAATTTATTGGAAAATATGGGTGGACATCCTATGTAGAGCCAAGACTCACTGCTAAGGATGGTTCCCTTTGGAAGCCAGATATTATATTTAAGAGGGATAAAGATCAGCGTGTTGCTGTAGATGTGACTATCCGATTTGAGGATAATTGTGGTAGTTTAGAGAGGGCGTGGGAAGTGTATTAAGTATAAACATCTGGAATCGACGAGTGGTTTGGAAGTACGATATTTTGGATTTGTTATGGGTGCAAGGGGGTAAAATGGTTAGAGAAGAATAATGGCCTTATGTTGTTCCTGGGCATTAGCAAATTTCAATCATTTGCCCAACAAATATCTAGACTCACTTTGTCATTAACGTTGGAGATACTAGGTATTTTCAACGATAGATGAGACAATTTTTACCCTAATTGACAGTACATAATTAGTATGTAGGATTTTATTATTTTATTAGTTATTTTAAATTACCGCCTGAATGTTGGTTTGTAAATAACATGCCTATTCCATCCTAGGTATCTCGGTCCCCCGGGGTATGCCCATGCGTTTGGTGCGCGGTGGTGGTCTCGGGTGCACGCATGACGGTACTGTTGGAAGGGCTTCGCCGTTGGGTCACACTAACACCGTGGTATGTCTTTGCAGTTCGCCCTTGGGGTTGGAGTGCTATTAGTGCCCCTTTGCCCATGTGACTTCTGCCTAGCTTCCCGGTTGGTGTGATGTCTTCGGCGTTCGCACCGATCCTCAGTGCGGTGCGGGCATGTGCTCCTGTTGCTGCTCCGTGTCGCTGGGTCGGGTGGGTGTATCTTGGTGGACCGATTTGTGGGCAGCATGACAGTTATAGTGATTCGCACTGTGGCTGCACAGCCTTAGCGGCTTGAGTCCGATTTTCGGCTCCGGTCACGGGCTGTGGGAGTTTGCACATTCTCCTCATGTTGTGTGGGTTTCCTCCGGGTACTCCGGTTTCCTCCCACAACCCTAAAAACGTGCTCCCAAGGTTGATTGGCAACGATAAATTGACATTAATTTGTTGCTGGAATGCACTGGGTGTTGCATCTGGCTCAGTTTGAATTGTTGGGCCATGTTTGTTTGTTGTGGTCCTATACAATTCGATAGTTTGACTTGTTTTATTCTTATTTTATTTGAATGCACTTTTTACTATTTTATTAAAGTTTAACGTTTCAATAGTTTATTTTAATTTGATCTGTCCTGATTCGGCCTATCCTATCAGTCCCGATTGTTCTTTAGTGGAGGAGTTTCATGCGCTGGGTTACCAACAACTTGGCTCATGAGTCCCAATTAGATCTTGGGAGGTTAATACCCCTGATT
The DNA here is from genome assembly GCF_964213995.1 of Mustelus asterias. Classification (NCBI taxonomy): domain Eukaryota; kingdom Metazoa; phylum Chordata; class Chondrichthyes; order Carcharhiniformes; family Triakidae; genus Mustelus; species Mustelus asterias. The sequence goes on along the minus strand of NC_135811.1, from coordinate 2,244,987 downwards.
TGACCTTAACAATCTGGCCTCAGTTTAGATCAGTAGTCCCTTGACTGTGGATTCGCTAGAGGTAGACAACCACGTTGACGAGCGACGTAAAGACTCGAACATGGCACTCACTTTGAGTGTGCTAAAATAGACCGGTGAGCCTTACTTCGGTTGTGGGCAAAGTATGGCAAAGGATTATAAGAGATAGGATTTATGATCACCTGGAAAGGAATAATTTGATTAGGGATAGTCAGCACGGTTTTGTGAAGGGTAGGTCGTGCCTCACAAACCTTATTGAGTTCTTTGAGAAGGTGACCAAAGAGGTGGATGAGGGTAAAGCGGTTGATGTGGTGTATATGGATTTCAGCAAAGCGTTTGATAAGGTTCCCCATTGTAAGCTTTTGCAGAAAATACAGACACATGGGATTGAGGGCGATTTAGTGGTTTGGATCAGGAATTGGCTAGCTGTAAGAAAACAGAGGGTGGTGGTTGATGGGAAATATTCATCCTGGAGTTCAGTTACTAGTGGTGAACCGCAAGGATCTGTTTTGGGGCCACTGCTGTTTGTCATTTTTATTAATGACCTGGATGAGGACGTGGAAGGATGGATTAGTCAATTTGCAGATGACACTAAAGTCGGTGGAGTTGTAGACAGTGCGGAGGGAAGTGGCAGGTTACAGAGGGACATAGATAAGCTGCAGAGCTGGGCTGAGAGGTGGCAAATGGAGTTTAATGCAGAAAAGTGAGGTGATTCACTTTGGAAGGAGTAACAGGAATTCAGAGTACTGGGCTAATGGTAAGATACTTGGTAGTGTGGATGAACAGAGGGATCTGGGTGTCCATGTGCATAGATCCCGGAAAGTTGGCACCCAGGTTCATAGGGTTAAGGCGGCGTACGGTGTGTTAGCTTTTATTGGTAGAGGGATTGAGTTTTGGAGCCAGGAGGTCATGTTGCAACTGTACAAAAAACTCTGGTGCGGCCGCATTTGGAGTATTGCTACAGTTCTGGTCGCCGTATTATAGGAAAGATGTGGAAGTGTTGGAAAGGGTGCAGAGGAGATTTAGCAGGATGTTGCCTGGTATGGTGGGAAAATCGTATGAGGAAAGACTGAGGGACTTGAGGTTGTTTTCGTTAGAGAGAAGGTGGTTAAGAGGTGACTTAATAGAGGCATACAAGATGATCAGAGGATTAGATAGGGTGGATAGTGAGAGCCTTTTTCCTCGGATGGTGATGGCTAACACGAGGGGACATAGCTTTAAATTGAGGGGTAAGAGATATAGGACAGATGTTAGAGGGTACTCAGAGAGTAGTAAGGGTGTGGAATGCCCTGCCTGCAGCAGTAGTGGACTCGTCAACATTAAGAGCATTCAAATGGTTATTGGATAAACATATGGATGATATTGGAATAGTGTAGATTAGAGGGGCTTTAGATTGGTTCCACTGGTCGGCGCAACATCGAGGGCCGAAGGGCCTGTACTGCGCTGTAATATTCTATGTTCTATGTTCTAGCTCCATTGAATAAACTGTATTTTTGGAACCTTGAGATCTGACTATGAGTGGCATTTTTCCCACAACACAATCATTGGTTATTTGTTCTGCATTTTCTCTGTTTCGTTTTTAAGCTTTGAGCGTGGCACTCAAAATAAATGTGTTTGTTCATTTCAGGATGCAAGTGAAAAAATAAAAATCAATCGGCTACTCAAATGTCATACTAATTTTTGGAAAGTTACAATGGGTAGCTGGACAGTTGACAGGTGATTAAAATGCCCCACGTTCAGTGCAAAATGCCACAACTAAAAATTGCTGGTTGATATATAGTGAAGAAAGTCAGGTTTTTACTGTCATCACCACTTTGTGTGGGTAAGTGTGCAGAGCTGAGCTTCTGGTTTGGAAATCTGAGCAGTGGAAAAATGAGGGGAAATGTGGACTCTGGTTATGTTAGAGAAAACAAGGTGTGGTCTTAGCCATGACCAGACTCATCCAGGCAACGGAGAGTATTCCATCACACTCCTGACTTGTGCCTCGTAGATAATGGTCAGGGGCTTTGAGGTCAGGAGAGGAGTTACTCACCACAGAATTGCTGTTCTGACGGGCTGTTGGTTTTTCCCTTTTTCCATGGCCCTTTTCCTTTCCCATTTCCCTGATAAGGTGTTTATCAAAACTCACTTCCACAACCACATTTCCTTTCTCAGTAATGGTCTCCATCTCACTCCATGTGGATTCTAACTGGAGTTTGAACCCACCCAGGATAACAAGCGTCTCCGTGAAATACAATATTCCTTGGATTGCTGTTCTCACCACATCCTGATATCCAGCGAGGCCCACACGTTGCTGTATGTAAACCTCAACCTCTCTCCAGCAACACCGACAATTCCTGATCTCCAGTTCCATTTCATTCTCTGTCTTATCCGAGATTTTATTCCTTTCAAGTGTTAAGGAATGCAAGCCTCAGCAATTCATGGACATCAAAGTCCATCCTGGATGTTCTGAACCTCCCTGTCCCTCACCGTGTATTCACAGCACCCTCTGACCTGCCCACTCTGACACTGAACATTCTGTACAGGACTCACCATCGCCTCACATTTGAACTTTGGGCTCAGCATGATGCTGAACAATTTTTCAGTTACCTTCGTTTCCGTGCTCACTCCTGAGGTGAGACTTGTGGACATTTGGTGAGACGAGGGAAACTTTAAATATCTTTTGAAAAATCTAACATTCTTTGTATTTGCATTTAACATTTAATTGCAATATTGTTTAACTTGTAAGTCTCATCCAGGGGCCTAAGTGGGGGGAGAGAACCAGCTGAAAAAGAGTTAATTAATTAAGGAAACGAGTTTGAACGGGTCTCTGCTGTACCTGGGCTCAGCTCGTCCCTTTGCTCAGAACACAGAAATCCAGACACTCTTTGCGACCATACCTGAGTGCAGTTTTGGATAGTGTGTGGGAAGTTTGGTGACAAGAGGAAGTTCGGTAAAGAGGGGAGGGCAGTTCCTCCTTTGCTTTTCTAACTTTTTCACGCTGTAGGAATTGGTTTCCGCTGTTCCACAGGTGAGGAAAGGAGCTGTTGCTGAGCATCTGCTGAATATCCAGAAAGTGGTCAAGTTCTATATTCCAAAGGTTTGAAATAGTACTGGACTTGGGGAGCACAGAGCTTTATTCAGTCTACTCATTCCACACTCCAAATGTTGACTGTCCACTATGGGCAGACCCCAACATGTCACCCCACACCTCAGGTCACATGACCCATTCAACTGAAGGGGTTATGCCCCATACATACCACTCCTCCCCTCTAACAACCCCCCCCCACTCCAAAATGCAACAGCATAAACTATTCACATACAATTGTGCATTTTCCTCTTTATATCACAGATGCTCTCTGCAGAACCCACAACATCTTTACAATATAATACAGACCATAGGAGACCAAAAGAGAAAATGCTGGAAAATCTCAGGTCTGGCAGCATCTGTAAGGAGAGAAGAGCTGACGTTCAGAGACTAAACGAATAATACAGACCATCTTAGACTCGATCAACCCAAGACGGTGATGACCATCCCTTGGGATTTGATGCCAGGGGATTGGAACCAGTTTTATAATCCTTTCCTGCGATTGTGGTCTCAATGAACCCATCAACAGTGGCTGCTCTTCCTGCACTTCGTCAGTGTCAGGTTCCCCATCCCTGCCATGACCAGAGGAGCCATCACTCCCAGGCCTCCCCCTCCTGATACCTCCATGCCACCCGCACTATTTGGAATTCCTCTGAGCTTATAGGTGGGGTCCCTACCCCTTGCTGTGGGGCCACCAACAGTCGGTCTGCATGTCAGTGCCACACTAACTCGTCCCAAGTTTCCATTGTGTAAGACAGCAGCCCCGTCTTGGCTACAATAGTGACTGGAACCCACTTCTTCCCCAGAAGTGTAGTTTCTGGCTAGTGACAACTCACCTTCCAAAACACCCTCAGTTTATAGAATGTTTTCAGGATAGTTTCTTTGGTTCCAGAATGTTCTGCTCTAAGGATAGGCTATACAAGACCTGGTACTGTGCAATGAGATATTAATTAATAACCTCAGAAGACACCTCTATGTTACAGCAATATGATTGTATTTTACATTCAATTGGGGAGAGAGAGAGAAGAATGTGTCCAAGACTAGTATTTTCAACTTAACAAGAGCAACTATGAGTGTATGAAAGCAGAGCTAGTTAAGTGAACTGGTAAATGTGCTTATATTATAGATCAATAGATGTTCAATGGCAGACATTTAAGGGGCTATTTCAGAATGCACAGAATAAACACATCGAGAGAGAAACATTCCAAGGGGAGTATTAAACGCAAAGAAAAAAGCAACTACTTGCACAAAGTGGCAGGTATGATTCGTTAATATAAAGAACGGCAACCAATGACAAATAAGTTAGAGGGAAATTAGAATGAGAGAAAGCTAGAACTAGTGATACAAAGTTGGACAGAAAGAGTTTCTGTAGATATGGTCTCAGACCATGCGTCTGGGGAATTGCTAATGGAAAACAAAGCTATGGTTGATGAATTTACCAAGTATTTTGCATTTGTCTTCAATAGAGGATCCTAGAAATGGCTGTACATCAGGAGGGAGGAAGGGAGCTCAGGGAAGTGGCACTGAGCAAATTGTTGGGTCTGCAGGCTCTGGATTGGCTTCACCCTGGGAGGTCCTGAAAAAGGCGGCTAGAGTTAGCTGATGTATTGGTTTTAATTTCCCCAAATTCACAAGATTCAGGAAAGGTTCCATTAATCAGGCAGAGTCAACACAGTTTTTTTTAAAAAGGGAAATAATTTTGAACCAACTTATTGGAGTCTGTTGGAAGGAGTCATGTGTGCTGTGGATAAAGGGGAACCTGTGGATGTACTGTACCTAGATTTCCAGAAGCAAAAAAATGCCCCAACAAAAAGGTTAAAAATACAACCTCATGACATAGGAGGTATATATTGGCATGGATAGAAGATTGTTTTGGGGCCAAAGGTTTTTCCCAGTTGGCAGGATTTAACGAGTGTGCCACAAGAATAAGTAGTCCTAAACTTTAGTTTATAGCAATGACTTGGATGAAGAGACTGGAAGGGACAGTTGCTAAGTTTACTGATCACAGAATCCTACAGTGCAGAAGAGGCCCTTCGGCCCATCGAGTCTGCACCAACGCATGAAAGGCCCCGACCTGCCCACCTAATCCCACTTGCCAGCACTTGGCCCATAGCCTTGAATGCTATGGCGTCCCAAGTGCTCATCCAGGTACTTTTTAAAGTACGTGAGGCATCCCTCCTCCACCACCCTCCCAGGCAGCGCATTCCAGACAGTCACCACCGAGTAAAAATGTTTTTCCTCAAATCGCCCCTCAACCTCCCACCTCACTTTTATCTTGTGTCCCCTCGTAACTGACCCTTCAACGAAGGGGGAAACAGCTGCTCCCTATTCACCCTGTCCATGTCCTTCAGTCTTCCTTGCTCCAGAGAAAATGACCCAAGCTTATCCAACCTCTCTTCATAACTTCAATGTTCCATCCTGGTGAATCTCCTCTGCACCCCCTCCAGTGCGTTCACGTCCTTCCTATAATGTGGCGACCAGAACTGCACACAGTGCTCCAGCTGTGGCCTCACCAAAGTTCTATACACCTCCATCATGACCTCTTCTTTTGTAATCTATACCCCGATTGATAAAGGGTAGTGTGCCATATGCCTTTTTCACCACCCTATTTACTGGCCTTTCCGCCTTCAGAGATCTATGGACAAACACGCCAAGGTCCCTTTGTTCTTCAGAACTTCCCAGTGTCAGACCTTTAGGATACTTCCTTGTCAAACTATTCTTTCCAAAGTGCATCATGACAAAGATAGGTAGGAAAGTAAATTGTGAAGATGATATCAGGAGGCTACAAAGGGACAGTGTAAGACAAGGTAAATCCACCTTTCGATAGATATTAATACAATGTGGAATATGGGCAAAACTGGCTGAAATATGGACAAAAACTTAAAATTGTGTTTCAAAACACAGACTTAAAATGGCTGCAAACGAGACAGCGACAGAGATACACAGCCTTCGCAAGTCCACCTGGGAGTTGCTTAAGCTCAGACAGCAAGTCAAGGACAAAGCTAGCCTGCTAGTTATACAAATGGGCCCTGCTAGGCCTGAGAACAATGCTCCCCGTAACATCTCCAGGTTGTCTGCAAATTCCAACAGGTTTGGGGCCCAGCCGGTCTTGTAAACTCAGTGGGAAAACAATTAACACTTCCTGCAGCCAATCCAAACCATTTCTCACTTCAACAACTTGCAGCTGATAAAAAAGGCAGGAGAATGGGGATGAGAAAAATATCAGCCATGATTGCATGGCGGAGCGGACTCAATGGACCGAGTGTCTCCTGTGTCTTATGGAAGCACTCACCGAGATTCAACTGACCAGTGGGAGGAGCCAACCTGAATTGTAAAGGCTGCTTCTTTTGAAGTTGAAGGCAGTCCTCTGCGGAGTTCACTTCGGGGGGGGGGGGGGGGAATTCTTGAGTTCACCTCTTCACAAGCACAGATGGGAACTCTTCTTCGACCGACCCAACCAACAGAACCGAAGGCAGACACCAACAGCCAGAACCAAACAACTTTGACTGAGCTGCAATCTTATCAGCTCCAACAACTGAAGAGATTCTAAAACTACTCGAGCCCAGCAGTGACCCCCAATTACCCAGGTGAAGGGTGGTTGGGAATTGTGTAAACCTAACAATATCGGTCGTGCCGTTATAGTCTCTTCCTTCCAGAATGTAGAGAGAAGTTTCAACACTGGGTTAAAGCCCAACAGGTTTATTTGGAATCACAAGCTTTCAGAGCACTGCTCCTTCATCAGTGGAGTGGTGGGTTCACAAACAAACAGAGCATATATAGACAGAAGCAATTGCAAGGTAATGTTTGGAATGAGTGTCTCAACAGGTAATCAAGTCTTTACAGGTGCAGACAATGTGAGTGGAGAGAGAAATAATCACATGTTAGAGGTGTGAATGGTTTCAAGCCAGGATAGTGAGATTTTACAAGTCCAGGCAATGGGACCCTGTGAAAGAACCAATGGGCTACGTCAAGGGCATCCTGAAATCCATCATACAAGTTTCCCCAGCTTCTGTCGCGACACTACAGACCTCTTCAGAAACTCAGCAGCCATGGAGCAGTTGAACCAGCAGCGCTCCTCGTCGCAATGGATGTCTCGGCACTCTACACCAGCATCCCCCATGACGCCATTGCAGCAACAGCCTCAGTACTCAACGCCGACAACTGCAATTCTACAACTCATCCGCTTCATCCTAGACCACAACGTCACTTTCAACAACCAGGTCTTCATCCAGACACACTGAACTGCCATGGGGACAAATTCACACCTCAATATGCCAACATCTTCATGTACAGGTTTGAACAAGACCTCTTCACCGCACGGGACCTTCAACCGATGCTATACACTAGATACAATCAATGACATTTTCTTCCTTTGGAGTCATGGTGAACAATCACTGAAACAACTCTATGATGACATCAACAAGTTCCATCCCATCATCAGACTCACCATAGACTACTCTCCGGAATCGGTTGCATTCTTGGACACACGCATCTAAGGACAGTCATCTCAGCACCTCACTGTACTGCAAGTCCACGGATAACCTCACAATGTTCCACTTCTCCAGCTTCCACCCTAAACACGTTAAAGAAGCCATCCCCTACGGACAAGTCCTCCATATACACAGGATCTGCTCGGATGAGGAACACAACAGACACCGACACAGACATCAAAAGACGCCTTCTTAGAACAGGATATGGCGCTCGACTCAGACAGTTCCGACATGCCACTGCGAAAAATCGCACTGACCTCCTCAGAAGACAAACACGGGACACAGCAGACAGTACCCTTCGTTGTCCAGTACTTCCCCGGAGCGGAGAGGCTACGACATCTTCTCTGGAGCCTTCAACATGTCATCGATGAAGACAAACATCTCAAGGCCATCCCCACTACTTGCTTTCAAACAACCACGCAACGTCAAAACAGACCATTGTTCATAGCAAGCTACCCAGCCTTCAGGAGAACAGTGACCATGACACCACACAACCCTGCCACAGCAACCTCTGCAAGACGTGCCGGATCATCGACACGGATGCCGTCATCTCACGTGAGAACACCATCCACCAGGTACACAGTACATACTCTTGCAACTTGGCCAACGTTGTCTACCTGATTCGCTGCAGGAAAGGATGTCCCGAGGCATGGTACATTGGGGAAACCATGCAGATGCTACGACAACGGATGAATGAACACTGCTCGACAATCACCAGGCAGGAGTGTTGCCTTCCTGTCGGGGAGCACTTCAGCAGTCAAGGGCATTCAGCCTCTGATCTTTGGGTAAGCGTTCTCCAAGGCGGTCTTCACGACACATGACAAACACAGATTCACTGAGAAGAAACTGATAGCCAAATTCCACACACATGAGGATGGCCTTCACTGGGATCTTACATTTCACATACATGTAACCTCCACCATTTGGCCTGGGCCTGCAAACTCCTACTAACTATCCTGGCTTGAGACAATTCATACCTCTAACCTGTGATTATCCTTCCCTCCATTCGCATTGTCTGCACCTGTAAAGACTTGATTACCTGTTAAGACTCGCATTCCAACAATTGTGCCTTTGTATGTATATGCCCCAGCTCTCTTGTGAACCCAGCTCTCCACTCACCTGAAGCAGTGCTCTGAAAGCTCGTGATTCCAAATAAACCTGTTGGACTTTAACCTGGTGTTGAGACTACTGACTGTGCCCACCCCAGTGCAACACTGGCATCTCCGCATCATTGTACCTGGTTATGTGTCCATGTTGGCAGGGCTGGTTAATTTCATTCCTTCCTAAATAGAATTTGGCCTCATGTCACCCACTCATCTCTTTTCATTCTGGTGGATCAGAGCTAGAACAGAATTCTAAAGTCTGGAATACTGTAGGTTAGATGGGCTTTAGATTGGTTTCACTGGTCGGCGCAACATCGAGGGCCGAAGGGCCTGTACTGCGCTGTAATATTCTATGTTCTATGTTCTAGAACCGTAGAGGGTTTGAGTGCCTCAAACACTCAAGCGGGTTCACTGGTCAGACAAAGAGGTTCATTCTCTCTCTTGCGAAGTCATCCCAGTGTGACACTGTTTCCTCCACCTGCAGGAGGGACACGTCCAAGAATGGTAATGGAGACCACCACGTGTGGAGAAAAGACCCCGTGAGCACGGCAGGGCTTTGGTGAGCTGGCATATGTGATTCACCAGACGGAGTGGGTGAAAAAAAATCTAAAACGGAGAGGATTTCCTCGGTTTAGGAAGGTGAACGTATCCAAACCCTGGGTTTTAGCACTAACCAGGGCAGAGCTGCGGCTGAATGGACAGAGGGAAGAGCCATGACAAGCAGCTAGAGTAAGCGGTGTGGCTAGTTTGCTTATCCCAGCAGGTAGGTAAAATGGAGAGAGAATCAATAATTTAAAACAGCCAGCTCAGGGAGGCAGTGGTTACTCTACAGACCAAACTAGAAGAGGAAAGACTATTTGAGGAGCTCGTCAAGTCCAAACAGCTAATAACACAGATGGGCAAAACCCGCAGGAACAAGCACGAGTATGTCCTGTAAGGGGAAAAACGTAAGGAAAGCACACTTTAAAATGACTGCCTGGCACACAGAGTTAACTGGGAAAGGAACCATAAAACAGACACCGGCTTCCACTTAGACAAAGATCACTTGAAATCAAACCCAACAGACAAGCCATTTAGAATCACAGACAGTGATTTAAAGTTAACACCTCAGGAAGCCAGCCAAGGATGGAGACATCTTTTAGATAAGGAAAAAACCCAAGACAAAGGGAGTAGATTAGTCATAGAAAGAGCGGGAAAATATGAATGCAGGAAAACCGATTAGCACCTGAATGAGCCGAAACCAACCATTGATAGCCACAGACATAGTATTGTTCTTATGAATGGATACATTTCCTATGTTAAATGTTTGTATCTGCCTATAACGATGTGATAATGTTCAAATCTCCGGCCCATCTATTGTGTAAAAAGTATAAAGATAGACCGTTCCTGTCATTTTACTGAGAGAAAGTTTGCTACTGACTTGTGCCTTGTCTCCACGGAGCTCCATTGAATAAACTATTTTTGGAACCTTGATCTGACTACTAGTGGCATTTTTTCCCACAATTGGCGTAGTCGGCTAGGATCCTATTACTGGGGAGATCGATTGGCCACAATCAGAACTGGGGTAGAGATCACAGAATCTGAGAGAGAGTCAGACCGGGTCAAAAATACAGTTTACAAGGGGGAAACCTAAAGGGTATTTGTACTGTGTATCTGATATAGTGATAAGTACTAACTGCTGATAGTAATAAGTAACTGTGACTTGCGCCGATCGACAAAAGGACAAGGTAGTGCCCGTCTCAAAATCTCTGCCTTAGACTGGCTATTAAGAGCAGAAATCTGCCATGTGAAGGTCAGGAATTGAAGTGAGTGAGAGACACCAAGGGCACTAAGGATTGTGAAGCACAAAGGGGCAGAAGTGGTTTAACATCAAACACTGTAGTGGCGAACAGACAGAGTTGCCAGCTGATTGCATGAAAGCTTGAAAAGTTGGGAACTGTACTGTCAATGTTGTGAAAAGCGGGGCGGAACAGGAGTTTGATCAACTCTGACCTAAACCGGACTCCGGTGGAGAAGCACGTTGCTGAGGTGGTAATCGTGAGTATAACTTGAAACCCTGTAACGGCAGTGAAACACGGTGAGAGAATAGCAATAGTGGCCGGGGGTAGTGAAGTCCCTACGGTAGAGAGCACACTTTGCTAAGAATAATTGTGGCCGGGGTTAGTGAAATCTGCGAAATGGTAGATAGTGGAGTTAAAAAGGGGATCTGCAGGTTCCCTGATTGAAATTTACATGGCAGACAGGAAGGAGTTAATAAAGAGAATGCAAAAAGATGGCTGGGATACTTCTCACACCTTAGAGCAGCAGAGAGAGTGAATAGATAAAGAAAAGAGAAACAAGACTAAAAAGATAGGAGTAATGTTAACACATCAGTTAGCTGGTCTAATTGAGCAAGTAGTCGCCTCTAAGAAATGGAGGGAAGATAAAGAAAGGATTAGAGAATTAGAATCCAGAGTGAGGGCACTGGAGAAGCAAAACCAGGTATTAGAAGAAAAGCAATGGAGAGGGGAAACTGTTCCTCTACCTCCATATACGAGTACACACAGCAGGGACCAACTGCTCCCTCAGGAGTGGAAGCGCTAGAACACAACTTAGCACCAATAACCCAAGGGGGAACAGCAGCACGACCAAAGGCAAATTATAAACCATTCACCCCAGGTGAGAGACAGCAGATAATGGCTTCCCTGGGTAAATTACAACCTAGAAGCACGGACACTAAATTCTGGGAAGAATTAGACACAACCTGGGTAGGACACCAATTACACCCAAGAGACGTACACCAGCTGGTCAGGGCAACCTGTCCAGCGGATAAGTCGAGGCAGGTAGTAGGTGGACCCGCTGCTCCTATAGCACAGGATTATAATGGGAGACGGTGGACATATGTAATCCCCCTAACAGCAGAGATAGATGCCCAACAGGCACCCTTCTTACAGTTTAAAGAAGAAATTCAGAGGGTCTTAGGGAATGCTCCCACTAACTGGAGCAGAATTACCACCACAAGGCAGCTAAAAGGAGAAGGAGCTTCTGAGTACAGGGAACGACTGTTCCGGATATAGCAAGAGTGCTCAGGACAAGGGAATCCAGGGCAAGGAGATCGAGCGTTCATCCAGGCTTTTAAGGATGGACTCTAGTGCTCACCAGCTCATCCTAAAAATGGGAGTGATTATGTCCCAAGATTACGATGAGCTGGTAGAATGGGCTAGCGGCGTCCCAGGGGAAGAGAAACCCCAGGCAAGAGCAAGGCTAGAAAGAATAGCAGCCTACAGTAACGGGAATGGAATAAAGCCTAAACTGATTTGCCACAATTGTGGCCGACAAGGGCATTTTGCGAGGGATTGCAGGACTCCACGGAAAAGGAACAAAGTTGGGACATTGCAGCCACTGTAATAAACATAGACATACAGAAGCAGTATGTTGGAATAAGCATGGGAGACCCCTGACCCGATCCATGTCCCCAGCTGAACCGGAGGGACCACAGAACCCGAGGGACCACAGAACCCCTGGGGTCAGCAAGACTGACGGTCTGCAGCCCCCGTTCACAAGGGTAAAAAAGGAGGGAAGGATTTATGTGCCAGCACTAGTAGGGGGCAGGCAATGTGAGATGCCAGTGGACACAGGAGCATCCATATCCGTTACCGACCTACCCTTACCCACTACAAAAAAAATGATTTATCTGACTGGGATAGGAGGGAACAAAACACCCGCCTACCCGAGCGAGACCACGTTAGTAGAAATAAATAATCTGTATATACCAATGAGGTTCTGTGTGCGCAAAAACAACAAGGGTACAATAATGGGGAATGATTTAATGAAAGAATGTGAGATCTTGAGACTTGTAGGAAGGGAGAATTAATCTGGCCAAGACAGGACGGTCGAAAAACTAGGATAGGGAAACTTACAAGTCACCTCGAAACCATTGAGGTGGCCACAGTCACCACCAGAAATTGGGAATTAGAGACAGGAGGGTTCGGAGCCATCAGTGCTTCCGTTCCCAGAGTATGGGCTGAAACAAAGTTAGATACTGGTTTGACTAAAGCGGACCCAATAAAAAAAAAAAGTACCAGGACCAGAGCATAAGCCACACCAACAATACCCAATCAAACCAGAAGCAGAGAAAGCTGTAGTAGAGATTGTTAAAGGGTTAGTGGAAAGAGGGATCCTGAGAGAAACCACAAGCACCACTAACTCCCCAACATGGCCAGTGAACAAACCTGACGGAAGCTATAGGCTCACGATAGGTTACACCGGACTTAAGTCACGTCCAAGCTGCACCCCATTGTAGCAAGCCCTTCGACAATCCTGAATGGACTGTCACAGGAGCATAAAATATTAACAGTACTGGACATAGCTAATGGATTCTGGTCCTTACCATTGGACCCTGAATCCCAAGACAAATTCGCCTTTACAGTGGGGGACAGACAGTATACCTGGACCCGTTTACCACAGGGATTCCACAACAGCCCCACTATATTCCATCGAGTAATGAGTGACATCCTGTACAGAGTAGAACTGCCAGAGGGTAGCACGGTCCTACAATATGTAGACGATGTCCTGATAGCTTCAGAGTCCAAGTCAGGACATCAAGAAGCCTTATATTTAGTACTGAACGAATTAAAAGCCGCAGGGTTAAAGGTGAGCCCCAAAAAGGCGCAGATCGGGAAAACACAGGTCCTCTCTCGCAGCTATATGAACGGAGTGGGAATGGAGGGATACAAAAGAGTGGTCTAGTTTGGACCAGGGAGCGGCGCGGGCCAATTGTTCTTTGTTTCTCGTTTCAAGGCTTCATTCTATGATCATCTTGCTGGTGCCAGTACAGAGCGAGACTGCGGATAGTTGGGAACCTGTCTCGGGGGCAGGGAATTCATATGGTGTTCGTGGATGTGGAAATGACTAGGGTTGGGAAGCATTTTCTGATCAGGGCCAGTGTGATCTCCTGGACTCGTTTCGATCGCCTCAGGGGGTCGGAGAGGAATTTCCCAGATTTCTTTCCCCATATTGGCCCTGGGGTTTTCACTCTGGGTTTTCACCTCTCCCTGGAGATCACATGGTCTGGAATGGGGGGATGGGGGTGAGTTAATAGGTTGTGATGAACAAAGCATCGTAGCTGTGAGGGACAGCTCGGTGGATAGGATATTGGTATGTAGATAGGCTGGAAAATTGGGCAGGGATCCTGGATTCAGGATTCAATCCTGGACCGGGGAGCGGCGCGGGCTTGGAGGGCCGAAGGGCCTGTTCCTGTGCTGTATTGTTCTTTGTTCGTTCTCCCTCGGACACCTTATATCCCAAGGACTTAAAGAAATGCCAACGGACAGGAAAAAGGCAATACAACAGATGCCGCAATCCGTCAACATACGTGGGGTTAGAAAGGTGCTAGGACTATTCAACTACAGTTGGAGTTTCATCCCAGGGTTCTCAAAACTCGCAGAACCCATACAAAGACTCGTTAAAGGGGGAAAGCCAGCTTTAGATCCCGTAGAGTGGGGATCCGAGCAAGAAGAGGCTTACAGTAAACTAAAAACAGAACTAATATCAGCCCCTGGACTGGGATTACCCGATCTTAACAAGGACTTCCATATTCATTGTAGTAATGAGGGAGGGTTCTATTCCGCAGTGGTAACACAGGACCATGGCGACAGAAAGAGACCCATAGGGCATTATTCCACTGCAGAAGGGCCGGTACTCACCGGACTGCCAAGGTGCATAGCCGCCTTGGATTGTGCCACCTGGGCCGTAAAGGTTAGCGAGCCAGTCATCATGACAGGGAATATAATCCTTCACACCAAACACACCTTGGTGGAAATGCTGAACACGGGAAAACTAAAGTCAGTCTCAAACATGAGAAGGGCTAAATGGGAAGCTGTCCTCCTACCTCCCAGCAAGTCTGTAATAATAGTAAGGGATACAGGGAATAACCCAGCAGAAGGGATCTTAGACGAAGGAGCCACACAATTGTGGGGATGGGAATATGGATGAAGGAGAGGGTAGGATGAAGGGTATGCTCCCAATAACAGTTGAGGAGACCCTTTTTGTGGATGGATCACGCAAATATGTGGGAGGATCACCATGGACAGGATGGGCAGTAGTGAATGACAAATTAGAAACAGTAAGGTCGGGTAGAATTGATGGAGGCTTATCCGCACAAGTGGCAGAACTGGTGGCACTCACCCAGGTCATTAGGGTATCCTCATGCAAGCCCCGAAAGGACAAAAAAGAGAAATGGGAAGCACAGGGAGCAGTCAAAGGGACCAATGACATTTGGAGATGGGAGGACAAGGTAATGGCACCAGAGAGGCCATAACTAATATCGGGAAGGAGTGGTGGTGGAAGGGAATGGGAAGAGATATCGCCCGACACTGTCACCGATGCGTGACATGCGCGCAACACAACCCTGGTAGACCCATAAAAATTAGAATGGGACACCAGCCGAGACCAAAGGGACCCTGGGAACATCTACAAATAGATTTCACAGGACCACTACCACAGTCCCATGGCAAAACTTACTGTCTGGTTATCATAGACCAGTTCACCAGGTGGGTAGAAGTGTTCCCTACTTCAAACTGTACTGCTACCATGGTGGCTAGGATATTGGCAGAGTGGTAATCCCAAGATGGGGTGTACCCCTACAAATCAATTCGGACCAGGGAACGCACTTCACCGGAAAGGTGGTAAAAACAGTATGTCAATTAATGGGGATAAAACAAAAGTTTCACATCCCCTACCGCACAGAGTTCTGGAATGGTGGAACGTATGAATAGAACACTAAAAAATGCACTAGCTGAAGCCATGCAGACATCAGGGAGAAGGTGGACAGAGGTATTGCCCACTATACTAATGAAATTAAGAGCTACCATGAACCGGACAACCGGATTAACCCCTTATGAGCTAATGACAGGATGGGCGATGCAATTACCAGAAAGCAGCATAACAGGTGGGACCGATGTAGGTCCACTAAAAGATAAAATCAGGAGATACGTTCTGGACCTGAGCACCCAGCTCAAAGGGGTGCGTTAATTGGTAAAAGACAAATCAGGAAATAAAAGACGCAGAGAGAGAGCTCGAAATGCTCCCCAACATCAGGAAGATGCATCCTAGTGAAAACATTACCTGACAAACCAGGGTTTGCACCAAAGTGGAATGGGCCATATGAAATTATAATTAGTGGGGACACCTGTGCCTGTACAGACATGAGGGAAAGGTGTTTGGAAGCACTGGACGCAGCTGAAATTATACAAAGAGGATAAGTAGCTAAATTGATGAACTAACAGAACTGCTTTCCTCAACACAGGCAAAGACTGCAAGCAAGAGCCGCCGGCATGCGCGGGTTAATAAATAAAACAACTTGTAAAGATTGAATTAGTGTTAAGTTTGATATGATTGTTGTGGATATGTAATCGCGTATGTAACTGTACTATTTTGCGTTGTTGCGACTAAATTTAACTGGGTTGGAAGATAATTTGTTTTACAAAGCTCACATACAGTTCGATTCCTGTGTAAATGTATGTTACCCGTTAATACACCATCGGTAGAAGCCCTATTTGTAGCCACCCCTGGGTGGACCCCTCATGACATGTATTGTAGATACACCCTGTAAGGGACAAATATATAGAAGGTATACAGGGAGATGTGTAGGACTTGTAAACCCCACAGATCCTGCATGCGGGGGGTCCCAACAGGTGGGAGGAAAAGCTTGTTCAGATACTGCAAGCTATCCGCTTTTTGTTTTACGGGGCAGGGATGGGGATGTGCCTATGCCTTAGTCCCCAAGAATGATTCTTGTGTACAGACAGTGTATCCGTCAACATTGTCGGGTTAACAAGGGACAGATTACTTGTGTTTGCGATGAATGGAAATGTTTATATATAACCGCGGGAAGACAGCTTATTTGCGGGCAATGTAATGGGACTCACGCAAGCTCAGCCAAATGGACATACCCCTTTGATACTTACCAGGTGGTGGAATCAAACGGGAAGCCAAGTAAACTGAACAATTGGCAGTATGAGCAAACTCATAATTGGGACACTTAGTGTCACTGGGCTAAGGAGGGATGTGTGTTCCTCTTCAAATGGTACCTACATTACAAACACCAAACCTCCCAAACCGTTTTGCCGTAGGAACAAGTCGGACCACTGACTGTTCCATGCCCTCAGAAGGGGTATATTCGGAGGAGAATAGTAATTCGGGCTATTAGCAAGGAATTCTGCGCTGACTGGGAAGCCCCGGGCACAATGGGATCCTCACTGGGATATGGGTTCCTCGGAGCTTTATCTCTGGAGGGGTCAGCCGGGGTAATTGGAGCAAAGAATAGAAACCATATTGTTTGTGGACTAACAATCCTAGGAAACAGCACTTCAAAAGCGCTGGAGGCTGTTAACCAAGAAATGGCTGAACTGAGATTATATGCACAACAGACATGATACGCAGTGGACTACCAGTTAGCACAACAAGGGGGAGTATGTGCAATCATAGGCAATAAATGCATAACCCATGTCACAGATGAGTCTTACAAACATTACACAGGTCAACGACATCAGGAAACAACTTGATAACTTCAGACAGGGACCCAAGGGAGGAAGTAGTTGGCTGGAATGGCTAGTATGGGGTGGGGGGGGGGGGGGCGGGGTTCCTGGGAGTCGTACCTGTTACATGGATTGGTCACACTCATTGCATTTAGAATTGTCTGTTGTCTGACTGTTGGAGGCCTTAAAGTCTGTTTTAAAATAATGTTGATGAGAATTGTGCCAGGAGCCAGTGTGTACATCGAAGAAGAGCCCCTAATGAAGATCCCTGAAGACATCGGAAGAAATGAAGATATTGGAAGAAATGAAGACATCAAAAGAAAAGGAGAGAAGAATGAAAATTTGTATATGTGAATGTATAATTGTTGGTCTAGGGATTGTTGAAGCTATAATCTGACCAAAAGGAGGGACTGTAAGGAAAGCACACTTTAAAATGACTGCCTGGCACACAGAGTTAACTGGGAAAGGAACCATAAAACAGACACCACTTAGACAAAGATCACTTGAAAATCAAACCCAACAGACAAGCCATTTAGAATCACAGACAGTGATTTAAAGTTAACAAACACCTCAGGAAGCCAGCCAAGGATCGAGACATCTTTTAGATAGATAAGGAAAAAACCCAAGACAAAGGGAGTAGATTAGTCATAGAAAGAGCAGGAAAATATGAATGCAGGAAAACCGATTAGCACCTGAATGAGCCGAAACCAACCATTGATAGCCACAGACATAGGGAATGTACCCATAAGAACAATACTATGTTAAATGTTTGCATCTGTTTGTATCTGCCTATAACGATGTGATAATGTTCAAATCTCCAGTCCATCTATTATGTAAAAACTATAAAAGTGGACCGTTCCCATCATTTTACTGAGAGAAGGTTTGCTACTGACTTGTGCCTTGTCTCCACGGAGCTCCGTTGAAACAAACTATTTTTGGAACCTTGAGATCTGACTACTAGTGGATTTTTCCCCACAACACTTGTTTTAAGAGCTGGTCACATGATTGGATCATGATGTCATTGGGGTGTTTCCAAGGCTCCTGCCTTGGATTCATTGTACCCTATACAGGCAACTACTTGTAGACGGAGAAAGGACGACTACAATGACTAACAATAATGGCAATACTGGCTTTAAAAAGAAAAAGGGCTATACTGGAATTTTTGGTCAATTTGTAATTAAAACAAGATGCAGGTTGTAAAGTTAGTCAGGGATCTAGCCTGGTAGCTGTGATCTAAAGCTTCCTCTATTGACCAAATATGGATAGTTGTTTACATTGACTTAGACTTGTTGGCAGAGTTAATGGGTTGTATGTGGAATACATGCAATCTGAACCAAGCATAATGACATCATTTGCAAGTAATTTCTTTGGCTGCTCAAGGTCATGTGAACTGTTACCAGTTACACATTTGGCTGAATTTCAGAAAATCTTCCGAAAGAATCTGTAGATAAGAGACATGTGCTGTCATTTGTCTCTAGCAACTATAGAGATTCATCCTTGTATGAAGTGTGCTCTGAAGGAACTTCAGAGAAGACAAAGATGGATTTTACATTGGAAAAGGACTTGGCTGGTTTTCTAAAACCCAGAAGCATCTACCTTCAGTTAAATAATTAGAGTTAAAGTTCAGTCCAACTATTTACTGTTAAAGTTCTGTTAAATAAAGGGAGATTGTTGAATGAATTAAAGGGTCGTCTCCTGTTCTTGTCTCATTAACCTGGATTCTGGAAATCAATAGCCGAGTAAAATTGGCATTTCCATGTGCTTTTGATAAGAAATAGCTGCAGCTATTCTGAAATCGAACCTTTTATTTGCCATGTGATTAAAAGTAACCCAGACATTTAATTTAGTCTGATGGCAGAACTTGAACAGGGCAGTGGTAACTATAGCCAGCCGCAAGAGGGGCCAAGACCAATCTGGTAGCATTGAAGGGCATGGATTGATTCACATCCCTGATGTGCCAATTTGTGGACCCGGGGGGGGGGGGGGGGGGGGGGGAAAGGGATGTTAGAGAAGCTAATCCTTTAACGCAAGCAAGATCCTGGGCTACCACGTCTGCCTTCCTCTTAGTTTAACCTAGAGACGAGGAGATTTTGAAGTGAGGTTTGTCAAGGGGAAGGCTGGTAGGAATGGCCATCACACTCTTGATACAAACTGACTTGGGGTGTATAGTCTAATTATAGAACACAAGTGAGAATGGTTTGATGGCTCCTTTTATTTAAGGATGTCTGGGAAAATGGAGGGCTGGGCCTGATGTCTAACTGATCAATATATCTCTGCATATCTGTAGAACTTTAATAGCACTCAATGTATTTTTATTGAGAACTGCTTTGCCATGGTACATTTTTGATATCAGTGCTTGGTACAAGTCAATTCAAAACAGAACTTAGTTACAACAATTACCGTCTATATGCTTGAAGGGGATTGCTATTGTTTCAAAACCCCATTAGTGTTCCACCCTGAAACTGGTTTGGAGAGAGGTTTTTAGGGATTGAGAGAAATATTTGTGGAAACCATGAGAAAACTGACCTCTTTCCTTAAAGAAATAATTTAAAAGGTGGCAGATAAAACATTAACATAGAACAATTTTATACTTTGGCAAAGGTTCAGCGAAGAAAAACTGGTTTCCTTTAGCATTTCACTTCTAGCTGAGCTGTTTTTCTGAGGATGGCTGCCTCTTTAACAACTCATCTGTACCTAAACTGCTCCCTGGCTCACATTGGGCTACTGTGTCAATTGCAAACACCACCCTGTTCCCTATTCTTTAAATGCTGCCCAGAGATGGTTTACAAGATACGTGACAGTTTGATTTTACTGGTGTAAAATACTATACGTTTGTTTTAATCACATACTAATATTGTGGCAGAATGCTAAATAACACATTCAACTAACAGTTTTTGCAACTCTATAGTTTTAAATTTTAACCTACATAACTCAATTCTAAATATTAGAAATAGGGAAAGCTATTCAGTCCTTCAAGCCTGCTCCACCATTTGCTAAGTTCATGGTGAATCTAACACAAACTCCACTTTCCTGCATTTTCTCCATAACCTTTAATTTACCTACTGATTAAATTCTCAGCCATGAAAATATTCAAGGGCTTCAAGGTCCCCCAGCTTCCTGGAGTAACGAATTCCAAAGATTCATCACTCTTCCTCACATCGGTCTTAAATGAGCACCCCCTTATTCCGTGACCATGCCTTCTGTTCCTACACCAACTGGGAAAATCCTCCCAACATTTATCCTGTCTAGCCTCCTAAGAATCTATGTTTCAATCATATCACCTCATTCGTCTGGGTCTCCAAGGAGCGCAGATCCAACCTGTTTATTCTCATGACAGTCCCTCCATTCCTGGGATCATCCTAGTAAACTTCATTTATGCTGTCTCCAATTACAACATTTTTTCCTTGAGGGGACCAAAATCGCAGAGTGTTGCAAATGTGGTCTCACTTGTACCTTGTGCAGTTGCAGCAACACCTCTTTACAAAAAGCCTGCATTCCATTTACCTTTCCTATTATCTTCTGTACCATGAACAAGAACCCCAAAGTCCCCTTGTGTCACAGCTTTCTGCAGACTCTCTCCATTTAAATAATAATCCACCTTCTCATTCTTCCAAAATGAATGATCTCATATTTCCCACATTAGGTGGTTGAGGGGGTGGGGTGGGAAACAGTAACTAAGACCCCCTTATCACTACTGGTTACTTCCCGTTAGTTAACCAAACCTCTATGCCAGATTACTACTTCCAATACCATGAACTCCTCTCATGTTGAAGCCAAATGCCTTTTGAAAATCTAAATGTGCAACTGCTTCTGGTAAATTTACTGACTCTGCTCAGGTTACTACTTTCCAAATGCGCTGTTGATCTCCCCTTGATAATTGATTAATATTTTTCTGAAGTTAGGCCAATTGGCTTGTAGTTTCCTGCTTTTTACCTCCTTCCCTTTTCAAACAAGATTGTTTGATTGTGAAAGAAAAAAAAAGTGATTTATTTTCAACATCAAGTCAAACTGCACCAAGTTAATGCACAGAAGAACTTTGAATTAGGACTGAGTTGAGGAAGAACTTCACGCAAAGGGTTGTGAATCTGTGGAATTCCCTGCCCAGTGAAGCAGTTGAGGCTACTTCATTGAATGTTTTTAAGGTGAGGATACATTTTTGAACAGTCAAGGAATTTAGGGTTATGGTGAGCGGGTGGGTAAGTGGAGCCGAGTCCATGAAAATATCAGCCATGATCTTATTGAATGGTGGAGCAGGCTCAAGGGGCCAAGTGGTTTACTCCTGCTTTTAGTTCTTATGTTCTACTGAAAGATTGGAGCTAGAGTCAGAGGTTTACAGCATGGAAACAGGCCTTTTAGCCCAACTAGTCTATACTGCCCAGTTTTTAGACATTAAATCTTATTTTAATTGTGAGGGAGGTGGATGGTTCTGAATCATTGGTCAACTTTAATGTCTCACATTACTGGTGTAAGGGCCATTTTGTTTC
Source organism: Mustelus asterias (assembly GCF_964213995.1). Taxonomy (NCBI): domain Eukaryota; kingdom Metazoa; phylum Chordata; class Chondrichthyes; order Carcharhiniformes; family Triakidae; genus Mustelus; species Mustelus asterias. The sequence continues at coordinate 2,223,309 of NC_135811.1, read as the reverse complement.
CTCCCTTGTCAACTTTAAGTGGGAGGTTTAGCCCAAGAGATGGTGTCCCAGAATTCAGCAGAGAACCAAATTGGGTTGACACTTCGCCATAACTAAATTAAAAACTTTCCTACACAGTTAATTGGATCAATCTATGGATATTTAAATAAGAGGTGAACAAAGTCAGTGTTTGTTCTACAGAAAGTGAAACTGTGGAATTAATAGTGGAAAATATGAGATGGCAGATAAATCAATCAATCAATCTCCACCATTGAAGATAAGTAACATGCTGGAAATAGCAAGGGAGGAACTCAGGAAAGTTCCAGTCACTGGGAAGTGACACTGAGCAAGTTGTTGGGGCTGCAGGCTGACAAATCCCAGGTTCTGATGGACTTCTCCCTAGGATCTACAAAATGTCTAGAGAGATAGTTGATGCGTTGAGTTTTAATTTGCCAAAAACTCACCAGATTTAGGGAAGGTTTTGCAAATCCTTTATTCAAAAAAAAAGAGAAATCAGGCAACTACAGGCCAGTTAGCATCACATATCTGTCATGGGGAAAAATGTTAGAACCTTTATGAAACTATAGCAGGGCACTTGAAAAAGTTCCAAGTTAGTCAGGCAGAGTCAACATGGTTTTGTTAAAGGGAAATAATGTTTACCCAATTTATTGGAGTTCTTTTGAAGGAGTCACACTGGATAAAGGGGAACTACTGGATCCATGATACTTAGATTTTGAAAAGGCATCGAGAAGGTGCTGCAAAGGTTATTGCAGAAAATAAGTGGTGTAGGGTGTAGCATACTGGGGCCCCACAGTGGCTCAGGTCCATCTTTTGTTAGGTCTGTTTGAAATCTAGCCCTTCTGCTCATTTACCAATTTTCATGGGCAGATGTATCTGCAACAGATAAATGGATTGGCTATGCTAAATTGCCCCGTGTCCCAAGATGTGTAGGTTGGGAGATTAGTGGGGTAAATGTGGGGTTATGTAGATAGGGTGCAATGTTCTGAGAGTCAGTGCAGATTCAATGGGCTGAATGGCCTCCAGGGGTTTGCCCTGATGCCATGAGATTTCATGGCCTGTGAAATCAATGTTGCGAGCTCTCAGGGCTACCCCCCTGCCCCTGTCTGTATACCAGTGCCACCAGTGGGGTTGTGGTGTCTGGAACATTGGCTAATGAATAATGGCTGCCAGGCTGCTTCTTGACTAGCTGGTGGGACAACTCGATTTTGGCCCAGTTATGATTGACATAGGGTGCACACCATTGGCACTTCATGCCTTGGTCAATGCTAGGTGGTTCATCCAGTTTCATTCTGGAATGAGGCTTGTACAACCGAGTGACTTGCTAAACAACCACATTGCTTTGGTCTGTCTGGAGTCATGTAGGCCAGGCTAATGACAGCATATTTATCAAATTTAAATTCCACCAGCAACCATGGTGCGATTTGAAGCCATGTCACCCAGTTTGCCAGGGCCTCAGACATTACCACTCAGGAGGTTAGGAGCACTGAACTCACCACAAACTTAACACTTAAGCTACAAGATTGTTAAAAAACCCAATTGTCTCATGCCTTATAAATTAGAAGCAACTTTATTTCAAAAACTGCAAAAGGATCGTCACTCCAAGAACTGGTTGGGTGCAGGAAGTGTTTGCTGAATCTAGAGTTCATCTGAATTTAAAATGTAAAGATTAAAATTCCAGCTCCAAATAGCATCCAGTTGCCTCAAAACTGGCCTCCAGTTCATTGTAAAACTGAATCTGAGTAGGCAGCAGATGAGGCCCTAAAACCATGAAGCTCATTGCCATTCCATCTGACTAACATGCCAGGTCTTTATAAATTAAGAGTGAGGAAGCGATGCTTTTGTTAAGAGCCTTGGTCAGACTCAGACTGGAGTAACTACATTCAGTTCAGCTCTGCACCCTGGGATAGTGATATTTCTCCTGGAGGGAGCATAGAAGATTCAGCAGAACGAGGAAAGGCCTTGACCTCAATTCTGGAGGGCAAGTTGCATACATTTCCCTCAAATGTAAAAAATTGAAGGCATGACCTTGTTGGAAAAATCAGAACCAAAAAAGGGCATTGTTTAAGTATCAAGTCATTTAAGAATGGAAATTTGAAAAAAGAAACTCTTCTTCAAAAAAGGCAGATTGATAGAAGTGTTGTTGGGCAAGACATTTGTTGTAAGATACGCAAGTGGGACAAGGGGAGTAGCAGCCATGATCTGATAGAATATCAGCAGGTTTGTGAGGTTGAAAGAGCCATCATGTTCCAATGGAGGGTGACCTGACCCAACCAGTCTCTCCAACAGCTTAACATTTGGAATCATCTGCAGGGAACCAACCCATTCCCGATTCAAATTCAGAGTTTCCAAAATCTGACTGTTCACCCAGTTTGGGAGATTAGTGTAAATCAGCTGTCCAGACAGAATTTTATACAAGATTCTCTAAACAATTCCAGAAATCAACCCAATCCCTCATCTTTTGTCCATTGGCTAATTCTCTTCAGAGAAATAACTTGTGTTCCAATTTAACCATCTTGCAAAGACTCCTATTGATCACTGCACCTGATCAGTACTGTTCCTCCAACTGGTCCAATTCATGCTCATTAATCCAATTGTAAACCCTGATCCAGTCCAATGGAATTAAATATCCCTGCTGAATACTAGTCCCAGTTCAGAAAGTTGCCCAATTTTATAGATTGGAGTAGAGTCAATATTCTCCTTAAGGAGTTGCCCCTTTTATTATGATTGAGTTTATTTGGTTGGTCTGGCAGCATCTGTAAGGAGAGATGGGCCAGCTTTGACAGAGGGTCATCTGGACTCGAAACATCAGCTCTTTTCTCTTACAGATGCTGTCAGACCTGCTGAGATTTTCCAGCATCCACAGTAATTTGCTTTTATTTATTTATATAGTTTAATTGGTTACTTGATTTACTGCAATGTAACCCTCATGCCTTTTGAATCTATTTCACAGACAGTTTGTTTAAAGTCATCCTAACGAATAAACTACTTGGAGAGGTTCAAGTCAGGGGAACTATTGCAACATTCTGTTCTTAACTTCCCAGCTTGAACAAGGTCAATCTAGGAAATCAAACAAGCTGTTTCACTTCTCAGAACAGTTGAAGTTTTATTTTAGCTAAACTGAGACAATAATTGACAACCTAGCTCCCCATCAAAGCAGCCAAGTGTCAGCCTGGATTATATATGCATCAGTTCAGAGTTTGGATTCCACTCAGTATTTGGCTTTTGCTTTGAGATAAGTTTCCTGTCACAGAGCAAAGTTCAAGGAGAGTTTGGTCAGAACCCAATAATTCTTACTCTCCCCATCAGCTCATTTGCACAGGATTGCATGATTAGGTTGATAATGCTGCTGCATATTTCACCTACACAGCAACAGCCCAGCTCTCTGCTTTATTCCTTTGGAATCCAGGAGGTAGTATTTAGCACATTGCCCAGGTGTAACTGTAACAGTCACAATCTGGACATAAGCTCCCTTTACAACTACTGTACAGCTGAATTTTAGCAGCACCAGCAAGGCCAACATTTGCTGCTCCCTAATTTGCCCTGAGAATTAAGAGCAGATCAGTTGTCAACTTAAACTATGGCGTGTGTGTTTTTTTGTTGACACCCATTCTGCCCAAACCATCTCCAATCCAATCCTATCCCCTCACACCTGCCCCACAGTGGTCCCTTTATACTGCAACTGGTTTTAGGTGCCTAACAAAATGCCTGAAGCCCCTCCCCCATTAACCTAAATGTCAGAATCATTTATTTTTAACCCAATTACAATTAATAAACAGCTGTTATCCAATAGAGATTGACAATTTGAGCAGCACAGGCCTTTAGGAAGACCACTCTGGGGGCCTAGGAGTCTGTGGGTGTGTGCAAATCTCAGCTAATCAATCAGGATGGTTAACCCTCATGGGAAGTACTTAATCCAGCAAATCATAATTGCTGCCTGTCGGTGCTGGGATCCAATGGCTGGTGATCAAGGACTTATAACAACAACAATTTATTCTGCACACACTCCAGGGGGAACTCCTGTGCTCCTGACATGTGACCCCTTAAGTAGCAGTGTCATCACAACATCATGTGACTACTTGGTCTACCTGTTTAAGTTGAGACAACCAGTTGTATTGGGATGTAACACAGTGTGTGAACAGTACCTGTGTGTAAATCATTTTACCATGTACAAACTGAACAAGCAAACAATATGTAACTATTTACATTGGGTGAAACACAGAATAAATCTTTGCAGCTGATGCATAGCCCATCATGTCTCCTTCCCCCCCCCACCCCTGTTTTGTTGCACATGATTTGCCAACTCTTGTACTCAATGCCCCAGCTGATGAAGGCAAGCATGCCATATACCTTCTTAATCACCTTGGCCACCTGTGTGGCCACTTTTAGGGAACTGTGGACCTGCACGCCCAGATCCCTCTGTATGTTAATGTTCCTAAGGGTTCTGCCATTTACAGTATAATTCACACCTAAATTTGATCCTCCAAAATGCATCATCTCACATTTGTCCGGATTAAACTCCATCTGCCATTTCTGTGCCCAAGTCTCCAATCTATCGATATCCTGTTGTATTCTCTGACAATCCCAGACACTATCAGCAACTTTGCCATTTTTTATGTCATCTGCAAACTTACAAATCAGACCACCCACATTTTCCTCCAGATCATTTATATATACTACAAACAACAGAGGTCCCAGCACTGATCCCTGCAGAACACCACTAGCTACAGATCTCCATTCTGAAAAACACCCTTCCACCGCTACTCTCTGTCTTCTATAATCAAGATGTGGAGATGCCGGCATTGGACTGGGGTGAACACGGTAAGAAGTCTCACAACACCAGGTTAAAGTCCAACAGGTTTATTTGGTAGCAAATACCATAAGCTTTCGGAGCACTGCTCCTTCGTCAGATGGAGTGGAAATGTGAATTTCCACTCCATCTGACGAAGGAGCAGTGCTCCGAAAGCTTATGGTATTTGCTACCAAATAAACCTGTTGGACTTTAACCTGGTGTTGTGAGACTTCTTACCGTGTTCTATAACCAAGCCAGTTCTGTATCTATCTAGCCAGCCCACCCCGAATCCCATGTGATTTTAGTTTTTGTACCAGTCTGTCATGTGGGATCTTGTCAAACACCTTAATAAAGTCCATAAGAACTACATCCACAGCCCTTCCCTCATCAATTTTCTTTGTCACCTCTTCACAAAGCTCAATCAAGTTGGTGAGACATGATCTTCCTCGTACAAAACATTGTTGCCTGTCACTAACTTGTCTATTTTCCTCCAAATGTGCAGATATCCTGTCCCTCAGTATCTTCTCCAAAAGCTTCCCTATCACTGATGTCAGGCTCACCGGCCTAGAATTTGCTGGATTATCCCTGCTTCCTTTCTTAAACAAGGGGACAACATTGGCTATTCTCCAGTCCTCTGGAACCTCACCTGTGGTCAAAGAGGATGTGAAGATATCTGTTAGGGCTCCAGCTATTTTTCCCCTAGCCTCCCGCGGTAACCTGGGATCGATCCCATCCGGCCCCGGGGACTTGTCCACCTTAATGCAATTTAGGATACTCAACACTTCCTCCTTTGACATTCTCTAGAGCGTTCACACACCTATCCCCGATCTCAATGTCCGTCATGTCCTTCCCCTTGGTGAATATCGATACAAAGTACTCATTAATGATCTCACCCACTTCCTGTTGTTCCTCGCATAACTTCCCTCCATTGTCCATGAGTGGGCCTACTCTTTCTCTTGCTCCTAATAGATGCATAAAAAGCCTTGGGATTCGTAAGTTCATAGGAAATAGGAACAGAATTAGGCCATTCGGCCCATCGAGGCCACTCTGCCATTCGATCATGGCTGATATGCTCCTTATCCCCATTTTCCTGCCTTCTCCCCATAACCCTTCAACCCCGTTACCAATTAAAAATCTGTCTAACTCCTCCTTAAATTTACTCACTATCCCAGCATCCACCACACTTTGGGGGAGCGAATTCCACAGATTCACAACCCTTTGGGAGAAGTAGTTTCTCCTCAACTCTGGTTTAAATTTGCTACCTCTTATCCTAAGACTGTGACCTCTCGTCCTAGAATGCCCGACAAGAGGAAGCATCCGCTCCACGTCTACTTTATCCATACCTTTTATCATCTTGTATACCACAATTTGATCTCCCCTCATTCTTCTAAATTCCAGAGCATATCGGCCTAAACTGTTCAATCTCTCTTCATACGACAAACCCTTCATCTCTGGAATCAATCCATGAACTGCTCTGAACTGCCTCCAATGCCACTGCATCTTTCCACAAATAAGGGGACCAAAACTGTGCACAATACTCCAGGTGTGGCCTCACCAATGCCTTGTATCGTTGCAACAATACTTCCTCACCTTTATATTCTATTTCTTTAGCTATAAATGCCAACATTCTATTCGCTTTCTTTATTATCTGCTGTATCTGCATGCTAGTTTTCTGTGACTCATGAACGAGGGCACCCAGATCCCTCTGCACTGGAGCTCCCTGAAGTCTCTCCCGATTTAGATAATAAGTCGCCTTCCCATTTTTCTGACCAAAATGCATGACCTCACACTTATCCACGTTAAACTCCATCTGCCACATTTTGGCCATTCTCCTAACCTATCGATATCCATTGGTAAGGTTCTTATTCCCTCATTGCAACTTACTGTCCCGCCTATTTTTGTGTCATCTACAGAGCCTCTAGCCCTGTATCCAAGTCATTAATATCGATTGTAAATAGCTGGGGCCCAAGGACCGAACCCTGTGGCACCCACTGGTTACTTCCTGCCATCGAGAAAAAACCTATATCCCGACTCTCTGCCTTCTGTCCATCACAGTAAGAAGTTTAACAACACCAGGTTAAAGTCCAACAGGTTTATTTGGTAGCAAAAGCCACACAAGCTTTCGAAGCTCTAAGCCCCTTCTTCAGGTGAGTGGGAATTCTGTTCACAAACAGAGTTTATAAAGACACAGACTCAATTTACATGAATAATGGTTGGAATGCGAATACTTACAACTAATCAAGTCTTTAAGAAACAAAACAATGGGAGTGGAGAGAGCATCAAGACAGGCTAAAAAGATGTGTATTGTCTCCAGACAAGACAGCCAGTGAAACTCTGCAGGTCCACGCAACTGTGGGCGTTACAAATAGTGTGACATGAACCCAATATCCCGGTTGAGGCCGTCCGCGTGTGTGCGGAACTTGGCTATCAGTTTCTGCTCAGCGACTCTGCGCTGTCGTGTGTCACGAAGGCCTGCGAAGGCCTTTGCGACACACGACAGCGCAGAGTCGCTGAGCAGAAACTGATAGCCAAGTTCCGCACACACGCGGACGGCCTCAACCGGGATATTGGGTTCATGTCACACTATTTGTAACGCCCACAGTTGCGTGGACCTGCAGAGTTTCACTGGCTGTCTTGTCTGGAGACAATACACATCTTTTTAGCCTGTCTTGATGCTCTCTCCACTCCCATTGTTTTGTTTCTTAAAGACTTGATTAGTTGTAAGTATTCGCATTCCAACCATTATTCATGTAAATTGAGTCTGTGTCTTTATAAACTCTGTTTGTGAACAGAATTCCCACTCACCTGAAGAAGGGGCTTAGAGCTTCGAAAGCTTGTGTGGCTTTTGCTACCAAATAAACCTGTTGGACTTTAACCTGGTGTTGTTAAACTTCTTACTGTGTTTACCCCAGTCCAACGCCGGCATCTCCACATTCTGTCCATCAGCCAGTCACCTATCCAAGTGAATAAATTACCCCTAATCCCATGTGATCTAACCTTGTGAATTAACCTATTGTGCAGCACCTTATTAAACACCTTCCGGAAGTCCAGATATACTACATCTACAGGATCCCCATTATCTACTTTGCTTGTTACATCCTCAAAGAACTCGAGCGAGTTAGTCAAACATGATTTGTCTTTCATAAACCCACGCTGACTCTGATGGATAGTGTTTTGACTTTCCAAATATCCTGATATTGCGTCCTTGACAATAGATTCTAACACGTTCCCAGCAACAGACGTTAAACTAACTGATCGGTAATTTCCCACATTTTGCCTCCCTCCCTTTTTGAACAAGGGCGTTACATTAGCATTTTTCCAATCCACTGGAAACTTTCCTGTGTCCAGTTAATTTTGGAATATTATAACCAATGGATCCACCATCTCCGCCGCCACTTCCTTTAATACCCTAGCATGTAGGCCATCAGGCCCAGAGGAATTATCTGCCCTCAATCCCAATAGTTTGCTGAGTAGCTCTTCCCTATCGATGTTGATTGTTCTAAGTTCTACCCTTTCTATTACCTCTGACATGCCCGTTCCTATAGGAATGGTGCTAGCGTCTCCTTGACCCTATTTGTTAAAGACATTTCATGGCCCTTTTTAACCTTCCTAGCTCCACGTTTAAATTCCTTCCTACTTTCACTGTACTCCTCATGGACTTCATCAGTTTTTAGATGCCTAGACCTATCGTATGCTTCCTTTTCCCTTTTGACTGAGCTTACAATTTCCCTTGTCATCCATGGTTCCCAAATCCTGCCATTTCTATCCCTCATTTTTACAGGGACAAGCCTGTCCTGCACTTGAACCAATGAGTATTTAAAAGCCTCCCACATGCCAGATGCCCTCAAATAGCCACTCCCAATCCACACTCCCCAGTTCCTGTCTAACTTGGATGTAATTGGCCAGCGCCCAATTAAACACCCTCACCCGAGGGCCATTCTTGTCCTTATCCATGACTACCCGAACCATAGAACATTACAGCTCAGAAACAGGCCTTTTGGCCCTTCTTGTCTGTGCCGAACCATTTTTTGCCTAGTCCCACTTGCCTGCACTTGGACCATATCCCTCCACACCCCTCTCATCCATGAACCCGTCCAAGTTTTTCTTAAATGTTAAAAGTGACCCCGCATTTACCACTTTATCCGGCAGCTCATTCCACACTCCCACCACTCTCTGCGTGAAGAAGCCCCCCCGCTAATATTCCCTTTAAACTTTTCTCCTTTCACCCTTAACCCATGCCCTCTGGTTTTTTTCTCCCCTAGCCTCAGTGGAAAAAGCCTGCTTGCATTCACTCTATCTATACCCATCAAAATCTTCTACACCTCTATCAAATCTCCCCTCAATCTTCTACGCTCCAGGGAATAAAGTCCCAACCTATTCAATCTCTCTCTGTAACTCAGCTTCTCAAGTCCCGGCAACATCCTTGTGAACCTTCTCTGCACTCTTTCAACCTTATTTACATCCTTCCTGTAACTAGGTGACCAAAACTGTACACAATACTCTAAATTTGGCCTCACCATTGCCTTATATAACATTACCATAACACTCCAACTTTTATACTCGATACTCCGATTTATAAAGGCCAATGTACCAAAGGCACTCTTTACGACCCTATCCACCTGTGACGTCACTTTTAGGGAATTCTGTACCCGTATTCCCAGATCCCTCTGTTCAACTGCACTCTTCAAAGTCCTACCATTTACCCTGTACGTTCTTCTTTGGTTTGTCCTTCCAAAGTGCAATATCTCACACTTGTCTGCATTAAATTCCATTTGCCATTTTTCAGCCCATTTTGCAAGTTGGTCCAAATCCCTCTGCAAGCTTTGAAAACCTTCCTCACTGTCCACTACACCTCCAATCTTTGTATCATCAGCAAATTTGCTGATCCAATTTACCACATTATCATCCAGATCATTGATATAGATGACAAACAACAATGGACCCAACACCGATCCCTGTGGCACACCACTAGTCACAGGCCTCCACTCAGAGAAGCAATCCTCCACAACCACTCTCTGGCTTCTTCCATTGAGCCAGTGTCTAATCCAATTTACTACCTCCCCATGTATACCCAGCGACTGAACCTTCCTAACTAACCTCCCACGAGGGACCTTGTCAAAGGCCTTGCTGAAATCCAGGTAGACAACATCCACCGCCTTCCCTTCATCCACTTTCCTATAAACCTCCTCGAAAAACTCTAATAGATTGGACAAACATGACCTACCACACAGAAAGCCATGTTGACTCTCCCTAATAAGTCCCTGTCTATCCAAATGTTTGTAGATCCTATCCCTTATCACACCTTCCAATAACTTGCCCACCACCGACGTCAAACTTACTGGCCTATAATTTCCCAGATTTCTTTTGGAACCTTTTTTAAACAACGGAACAACATGAGCCACCCTCCAATCATCCGGCACCTCCCCCGTGAATACTGACATTTTAAATATGGCTGCCAGGGCCCCATAAATCTTATGGAATTATGGTCGCTAAGCCCAAAACGCTCCCCCACTGAAACACCGACCACCTGACCCGGCTCATTCCCCAATACCCAGTCTAGTATAGCCCCCTCCCTGGTTGGATTGTCAACATACTGTATCAAAAAGCCCTCCTGGACACATCGAACAAATTGCTCTCTATCCGAGCCCCTGGCTGTCAGGGAGTCCCAGTCAATATGGGGGAAGTTAAAGTCACCCATCACAACTACCCTGCTTTTTCACACCTTTCCAGTATCTGACTACACAACTGCTCCTCTGTCTCCTGCGGGCTGTTGGGAGGTCTATAGTACACTCCCAACATTGAGATTTCACCCTTCCTATTCCTGAGCTCCACCCATAATGCCTCACTGCAAGATCCCACCAATCTCTCCTCCCTCAACACATAGGGCCCAATTTTACCAAAACTTCGCGTCCGTTTTCGGGCGCGAAATCGCGGTAAAGTTGGGCGTCGGGCCTATATCGCGATCTGCTCGGAATCGGGTGCAGATCCCAGTATAGGCCCGACGCCCAACTCTACCGTGATTTCGCACCCGAAAACGGACGCGAAGTTTTGGTAAAATCGGGCCCTACGTGTTGAGGGAGGAGAGATTGGAGGGATCTTGCAGTTCGAAGGAGGAATTGGAGAAATGTGGAGATCTCCGGAGGAGGTTACAGAGATAGGAATAGGTCACAATGAATAGTCTGTATAACCACGAGCCACTTACGAGCTGATGGAGCCCCGTAGCAGGGAACTGTCGAGCAGTGAAGTCGCTAAGGTGTTGGTGAATTGAAGGTAAACAGCGCGGAAGAACATTGCACAAAGTATAAAATCAACAGTTAATTACTTACAGACCCTTAACCCAAAACAAACCAGGAGCAATTTCGCCCTCTCTGGGTTGGGTTGGCTAAAAGTGATATTTTATTCAAGGGGATGAGGAATTTGTTGAAGGTCACAGGATTAGAAACATTAAAATGTATTAATTCCAGGCGCCCTAAAACACACCAGACAGCTCAGGGGTGGGGGGGAGGAAGGGGGCGGGGAGTTGGGGGGGATGGGGGGGGGGGTGATGGGGGGGCACACCATCATCCAGTCATTCATGTGCAAACAGTACAGGGGATTAAATGCCATTGCAGTGCATTAGCAAAGCCATCTGATCCATTATAACTCCATCAGAAACACGAGAGCCACAGCCCCTAATGGAAGGCAGTCTGAAACAGGAATAAAACTGTCAATATACAAACTTCCATATCATCCATCACGAGGGGTCTGACACTGGCTGCAAGACCCACATCCCAGTCACAAGCTGAGAGCGTGTGGCTGGGATTCTCCAACCTCGCCCAGGCTGGGATTCTCCGACCTCGCCCGGGGCTGGATTTTCCGATCTCGCCCAGGCTGGGATTCTCCGACCTCGCCCGGGGCTGGATTCTCCAACCTCGCCCTCGGCTGGGATTTTCTGACCTCGCCCAGACTGGGATTCTCCAACCTCGCCCTCGGCTGGGATTCTCCGACCTCGCCCTCGGCTGGGATTCTCCGACCTCGCCCAGGCTGGGATTCTCCAACCTCGCCCGGGGCTGGATTCTCCGACCTCGCCCAGGCTGGGATACCGTGACCTCACCCAAGCTGGGATTCTCCGACCTTGCCCACAGCTGGGATTCTCCGACCTCCCCCCCCCCGGGGCTGGGATTCTCCGACCTCGCCCAAGCTGGGAATCTCCGACCGCCCCTCACCCCCCACCCCCGCGGGGCTGGAATTCTCTAGTTCTGCGCCAGATTTTCTGTTCCCACAGGGCGTGAGACTGAAGCATTCCAGCCATCTTTTCAATACTGAATTATCATAGTTAACAGGCATTGGGTCCCCCATCAAACACTCCCAGGACAGGTACAGCACGGGGTTAGATACAGAGTAAAGCTCCCTCTACACTGTCCCCCATAAAACACTCCCAGGACAGGTACAGCACGGGGTTAGATACAGAGTAAAGCTCCCTCTACACTGTCCCCCATCAAACACTCCCAGGACAGGTACAGCATGGGGTTAGATACAGAGTAAAGCTCCCTCTACACTGTCCCCCATCAAACACTCCCAGGACAGATACAGCATGGGGTTAGATACAGAGTAAAGCTCCCTCTACACTGTCCCCACCAAACACTCCCAGGACAAGTACAGCACAGGGTTAGATACAGAGTAAAGTGCCCTCTACACTGTCCCCATCAAACACTCCCAGGACAGGTACAGCACAGGGTTAGATACAGAGTAAAGCTCCCTCTACACTGTCCCCATCAAACACTCCCACGACAGGTACAGCACGGGATTAGATACAGAGTAAAGCCCCATCTAGACTCCCTCTACACATAGGGGAGGTGATGGCCTAGTGGTTTTGTCAATAGACTATTAATGCTGAAACTCAGCTAATGTTCTGGGGACCCGGGTTCAAATCCCGCCACAGCAGATGATGGAATTTGAACTTAATAAATAATATCTGGAATTAAGAATCTACTGATGACACTGAAATCATTGTCGATTGTCAGAAAAACTCATCTGGTTCACTAATGTCCTTTAGGGAAGGAAATCTGCCCTCCTTCCCTGGTCTGGCCTACATGTGACTCCAGAGACACAGCAAAGTGGTTGACTCTCTGAAATGGCCGAGCGAGACATTCAGTTCAAGGTTGACTCGGGATGGGCAATAAATGCTGGCCAGCCAGCGACGTCCGTGTCCCAGGAATGAATAAAAACAAGCTGCAGGGTGTCTCCTGTTATGATTCAAACTGATGTGAGTGTTGGATAAATCAGATCCCAGTGTGGAAACACAGACCTATAGATCTTACCTTGTTTTTGTTTTGATAGGTGGCTATTGAACAAAGGAGTCAGCTGATGAACTATTTTTATTAAACAATAAACATTAACTATTTTATAAGACTTCGCACAGCTATATCTTTCCAGATATATATAGATTCATAAGGATAACACACATTACAAAGTCCTACACTCCACTTTCTCTGTCAGTGCACCGTCCAGATGCAACCCAAACAACTTCTACAGATTTCTCATCCATTCCCCCCACATGTTTGTCAACCTGTGTCCCAACTAGTCCCACTGAAACCTATTCTTCCACATGAGGGTTTCCGATCTCCACTCTTGAAAAAAACACCTATGAATCTTCCCCCAAATGACACTCTCTTTCACATGTCTTCACCAAGGATCCACATCCAAGGTTTCAGCCTCTCCTTCCAGTATTCCTCTGCCCTGCATCACCAAATGCATTCAAACTTCACCTCCAACCACTCTCTCGGCTATCCAGCCGTGCCAACAGCAGACCACTGCTGTACTAAGGTGTCACCAACCTTTCAATCACCTTGGATCTTTGGTTTCTTGCAAGCCAATGTCCCCAGGTCTGAACCTTACAACCCTGATTTTAGCTTGAAATCTCTCTGCTCCTCACTCTCTGGGCTTTGAGTTGTCATTCAGAAATTCAGAGAGCAAGCACAGATTTAGCCGTATAGTTCACTGTGGAAATCAGTTCAATCAATGTTGTTACCTGTGGAACTCGAGACAGATGGAACACTCCTCCAATCCTGATCATAACACAACCTGGCAGTGTTGTCCGGTTCTCAGCTGATTCTAACCGGCATGGTCAAAAACCAGTACCGTCTGAATCTCGTTCCCGAGAATTACAAATTATTTACAGCACAGGAGGAGGCCATTGTGTCCAAATGGTCATTGTTGTTGGTGAGACTCCATCCACCCTGCGTTTCCCACACAATCAACATCTCCTTCTAATCCTTTCTCCCCATGTGATTATCCAGCTTCCTCTTAAATGTATCGATACGACTCACCCTGGGGAGGGAGTGAATTCCATACTCTGACCACTTGTTGGTTGAAGAAGTTTCTCCGGAATTGCCGTTTGGATTTGCTGCCTTCTATTGGTGACCCAAGTTTTTATCTCACCCACGGTGGAAAAATCATTATTGGAACTCCAGTATACAACTCTGAGTGCAACCCCAGTGTACACACCAGCAGAACTGTGGTGTACAACATAAACACAGATCGGGTATACAACACTGGTGGAATTCTGGTATACAAGACTGATGGAACATGGGTATACCACTCTGGTCATAACATTGTGTGAAACATTAATGGCAGCCCAGTGTGCAGTACAAATGGTACTCGTGTGTGTACTCCTGATACTCGTGTACACAATATTACTGACAGCGAGATGGCAGTGTTACTCCAGAGTTGACGGGTGGAATTTTACCAGCTTGCCCCACCCATCGATGGGCGGAATGAGCCGGTAAAATCACCCAATAGCCGGAATTGCACACAGTATTCCAAGTGTGGCCCAAGAATGTCTTGTACAACTTCAACAAGATGTCTCAACTCCTGTATTCAATGTTCTGACCGATGAAACCAAGCATGCTGAATACCTTCTTCACCACTCTGTCCACCTGTGACTCCACTTTCAAGGAGCTATGAACCTGTACCCCTAGATCTCTTTGTTCTGTAACTCTCCCCAACGCCCTACCATTAACTGAGTAAGTCCTGCCCTGGTTCAATCTACCAAAATGTATTACCTCGCATTTGTCTAAATTAAACTCCATCTGCCATTCGTCAGCCCACTGGCCCAATTGATCAAGATCCCGCTGCAATTGGAGATAACCTTCCTCACTGTCCACCATGCCACCAATCTTGGTGTCATCTGCAAACTTACTAACCATGCCCCCTATATTCTCATCCAAATCATTAATATAAATGACAAATAACAGTGGACCCAGCACTGATCCTGAGGCACACCACTGGTCACAGGCCTCCAGTTTGAAAAACAACTCTCTACAACCACCCTCTGGCTTCTTTTTAGCCTGTCTTGATGCTCTCTCCACTCATGTTGTTTTGTTTCTTAAAGACTTGATTAGTTGTAAGTATTCGCATTCCAACCATTATTCATGTAAATTGAGTCTGTGTCTTTATATGCTCTGTTTGTGAACAGAATTCCCACTCACCTGAAGAAGGGGCTTAGAGCTCCGAAAGCTTGTGTGGCTTTTGCTACCAAATAAACCTGTTGGACTTTAACCTGGTGTTGTTAAACTTCTTATTCTGTCATCAAGCCAGTTTAGTCCCCATTTGGCTACCTCACCTTGGATCCCGTGAGATTTAACCTTATGCAACAACCTACCATGCGGTACCTTGTCAAAGGCCTTGCTAAAGTCCATGTAGACAACATCAACTGCACTGCCCTCATCTACCTTCTTGGTTACCCCTTCAAAAAACTCAATCAAATTTGTGAGACATGATTTTCCACTCACAAAGCCATGCTGACTGTCCCTAATCAGTCCTTGCATCTCTAAATGCCTGTAGATCCTGTCTCTCAAAATACCTTCCAACAATTTACCCACCACAGATGTGAGGCTCACTGGCCTGTAGTTCCCAGGCTTTTCCCTGCAGCCTTTTTTAAACAAAGACACAACATTTGCCACCCTCCAATCTTCAGGCACAATCAATCTTGCTAAATTCCGCCCAGTGTGTTTGGCTGACAGACTGATGTCGCATTGCGAAGCCAGGATGAGGCGCTGCTGCTCATATCGATAATACAAAGTTTACAGTATCTGTGCTCCTGTTTGTAATGTTGCAATGTGTCTTGTACTCAGTTCCGGTGCTCACAATGAGCTGAAAAATACCCCAATCCTGGCCAATGACCTCCTAAATAACATTGGGACGTCCTGTGGATGGGAAAGGGAAAGTGTAAACGTTCCCGGAATGACAGCATTAAAGCAGGAATGTCCCAGTCTGATGGCTGCAGATATGGAAACACACACAAGAGGGCAGTGTTGACCCATCTCTGTGAGGCCTGGCCTGCTGCACTTCCCTTTTTACAGATACACAGAACAGGGAGAGAGAGACAGAGAGAGGGACTGAGAGCAGGGGAGAGCTGACAAAGAGTGTGAAAGAGAGAGCAGGGCTGCGATAGAGAGATCAGGAGGAAGAGAAAGATATTGAGTGAGTGAGAGAGAGAAAAACAAGGGAAGAGGGGGAGTGTGGAACTGATAGAGAGAGACAGAAAGAGATACTTAAAATGGACTGACAGACAAAGTGTAGGATTGAGGTGGGTGGGAGGCAGGGAGAGAGGACAGGATACTGTCCCACTCTGGGGAAATGCCTGAGACTCAACCTGACTGTTCACTATGTTATTGTCACATTTGACCCAAGGCTGGTTTTCTGAGCACATTTCGATGCTCTGTCCATGGGGCCACTTTCCACTTGTGTCACTGTTGCAGTTTCAGTTGCTGAAACTTTCATCCACGTCTCTGTCACCTCGACTCTCGACTATTCCCCTACACCCTGGCTGACATTCCCTCTTTCACTCCACATTGAAGATACACAGGGACAGGAAAAACATTTACAGTGTGAAAAGAGGCCATTCAGCCCATCGTGTCTGTGCTAGCCAACAGGTAGCCTTTGTAGTATAAAGGGTTAATGTTAAATATACAAATATATATTCTACATCATCAGTGACATAAACTCGCATGAAAACAGAGACAGTTCTCTGTGGAGCCCCGTGCTGGGTGTGTATTTATACATCGTTGTATAATGTACAATAAATGCGGTAGAGTTTGCCAATGGCAGTATCTGTGAACTGCCCCATTTCACCCCCACTATGATGATAACAGATAATGCCAGCAGTTAACACAACAAGCGAGGATCCCAGTGACTGGATGAGGCAGCAAGGAAAATGACTGCAGGACAAGGACAGGAAAACCTTCCACACAACTCCAGAAAAGACTACAGTGTAGAGAGCATAAGAACATAAGAACATAAGAAATAGGAGCAGGAGTAGGCCATCTAGCCCCTCGAGTCTGCCCCGCCATTCAATAAGATCATGGCTGATCTGAAGTGGATCAGTACCACTTACCCGCCTGCTCCCCATAACCCTTAATTCCCTTACCGATCAGGAATCCATCCATCCGTGATTTAAACATATTCAACGAGGTAGCCTCCACCACTTCAGTGGGCAGAAAATTCCAGAGATTCACCACCCTCTGAGAGAAGAAGTTTCTCCTCAACTCTGTCCTAAACTGACCCCCCTTTATTTTGAGGCTGTGCCCTCTAGTTCTAGTTTCCTTTCTAAATGGAAAGAATCTCTCCACTTCTACCCTATCCAGCCCCTTCATTATCTTATATGCTTCTGTAAGATCACCCCTCAGCCTTCTAAACTCCAATGAGTACAAAACTAATCTGCTCAGTCTCTCCTCATAATCTGCACCCCCCATCTCCGGTATCAACCTGGTGAACCTTCTCTGCACTCCCTCCAAGGCCAATATTTCCTACCTTTATCAGAGTGTTTTGACCATGTGAAATCCAAGGTCAAGACAGGACGTGGCAGACTGGCATCTCAGGTTTACCAGGTACAGCATTGAGACTCGCAAGGAACAGGTCAGCACCTTAATCTACACCATAGGCAGTAGTGCAGATGATGTGATGGTCAGACAACATAAATAGAGACAGCGACAGATGAAGAAGTTATCAAAGCCTTTGATACTTATTTTAGTCTTAAAGAAACACCATTATTGGGAGGGTAGAATTCAGTAGGTGTACCCAAAGACCAGGAGAGAGTGCATAGATCCCTTCATTAATGATTTATATTGATTAGCTAAGAATTACAAATATGGAGCCCTGAAAGGTGAATTAATTTGGGATCTGACAGGAGTAGCAGGTCTGAGAAGAAATTATCAGATCTTTCCCCAAAACTCTCACCAGCAACAACCAAGGACAAATAATATCCAACAAGCACAAACAGCTGATGAAGAATGTGCTAGAATGAGAGAACATTGCAAAATAAAATGGGCAGAAAATGTTCCAAACAATCTCACCCTGAAACATCACTCTGAGCATCAATGTGTCAATGAGAACTTGCCAATCTCTGGTGAGAGATTGGTGATAACACAAGTCCTCAGATCGAGATTCTTCACAGGATAAACCAGCAACAGCTGGACATCACAAAGTGTCAATCTGATGGCCACGGATCTCAAAATCACTTGGGGAAATGATTTGGAGCTGTGTCACCCGTACTATCCACTGCCAGGAGCAGAAATGACCTCGGAGAGTATCCTCATTTCCATGGAGCGGCTCCGAATGGACCTGTGTGAGCTCACGGGGTGAACGTTCTTCATAGGCTGGGTTCGTTTCCATTGGAGTTGAGAAGAGCGGGGGGTGACTGGATTGAAGTATCTAAAATCCTGAACAGTCTCGACATGATGGACACGGAAAGAATGTTTCCTCCTCTGGGCGAGTGCAGAACCAGGGGGCACGGATTTAAAATTAGGGGTCACCCTTTTGGGACAGATGAGGAGAAATGATTTCTCTCAGAGGGTTGTGCGTCTTTGGAACTCTCTACCTCAGAAGTTGGTGGAGGCGGAGTCACTGGATATTTTTAAGGCAGAGGGAGATAGATTCATGATTGCTGAGAGAATCAATTAAATGTAGAATTTGAAACACGAACAGAACCAGAGGGCACAACCTCAGGCTAAAGGGACGATCCTTTAAAACAGAGATGAGGAGGAATTTCTTCAGCCAGAGAGTGGTGAATCTATGGAACTCTTTGCCACAGAAGGCTGGGGAGGCCAGGTCATTGAGTGTCTTTAAGACAGAGATAGATGTGTTCTTGATGAATAAGGGGATCAGGGGTTATGGGGAAAAGACAGGAGAATGGGGATGAGAAAAAAATCAGCCATGATTGAATGGCGGAGCAGACTCGATGGGCCGAGTGGCCTCATTCTGCTCCTACGTCTAATGGTCTTATGGTTTTATGATCTTATTGAATGTGAGAGCAGGCTCGAGAGGCCGAACGGTCTGCTTCTTCCCCGATGTCGTATGTTGTATAGTTGTTGTCTATTACTCCAGATGGATTGAGGTTAAACTTCATTGCGCAACCTCAGAATCAGTCACCAATTCACTAAACAAAGTTCTTGCCACGCGTGGCATTCCGGATCTTGTTGTTTCAGACAACACCCACCATTTGCAAATGAATGGTTCAAGAAATATACAGAATACATTGGATTTGTCCGCACAGCAAGTTCACCCAGATACCCACCAGCAAACAGAGAGGCCGAGGGAGGAATAACAATGGTAGAAGCTCAGTATGATGATATCACGGTCGAGCTACTGTTTCACGTCACGTCACACTGTCAGGACTTCCGATGGGGAGAGGATTTCAGACTCAATCTCATTCTTGCACATAGACTCTATCAGCAGCTTTATATAGAGAGAGTAAGGGAGCAGAAGGATGGGTATCATTCAAATCAAACCAGAAAATACAATCAAACTCATAGTGTGTGACTTCCCAGAACCCCAACCCATATTACAGACCAGAACTGAGAAGCCAAGTACCAGAAAAGGCACAAAATTTAAGATCCTTTCTTGTACAGACTGAAAATGGAACAGTGAGAAGAAAGTTAAGTGCGTTGATATCCACAAGAAGGTCACCGACGGATGATCTTGTAAATATGTGTTTCTCAAAAATCTACCCACATGATCAGGATGACAACCTGAACGGGGAACCAGTAATCTCTGAAGATTCACACACTATTCTACAGAGTTTGAGAGAGAATGTGGAGAACGTGAATTTGATACGACGTCACACAGAGACGAGAACTACAGCGGGGAGATTGGAGAAAGCACCATAGTGTTTATCTCCGTGAAGCTGAGGTGGGCCG
Organism: Mustelus asterias; assembly: GCF_964213995.1. NCBI lineage: Eukaryota > Metazoa > Chordata > Chondrichthyes > Carcharhiniformes > Triakidae > Mustelus > Mustelus asterias. The sequence goes on along the minus strand of NC_135811.1, from coordinate 2,203,344 downwards.
AATGGCCTCCTCTGTGCTGTAATATTTCTATGGCTCTATGAAGGCAGAGGCTGCAGGAGAGGCGCAGGATAATGTAAATAATATTTATTAAACTCAGAGGCAGAAGGGGAAATGAAGTATAAAAGATTAGTGTTAAATTTGTAAATATATAGTCTATGTCACCAGTGGTGTAAGCTGACATGACGACAGAGCGTGGAACGAGATGGTTCTATGTAGAGTCTCATGCTGAGTCTGTATTGCATCAAATGAATGTTGTGTTGACTGAAAGGTAATGGTTACTAGCAGCCTTGTTTCCAGCCGTATCTGTAGCTACCCCGTCACGACGATGATAACAGAGCGATCCAGCTTAATCCCACTGTCTAATATTTGGCCGAAAGCCAGATAGGTTACAGCACTTCAAATACATCGCCCAGTAACTGTTCAGATGTCCCGAGTGTTTCTATTTCTCCCGCCCTTTCAAGCAAATCCCCCCACCCTCTGAATGAAGACAATATCTCCTCAACACCTCTCTCATCCTTCTACCAGTTACATCCTCACCTTCCGGCTGTTGGCCTATCTGCTGAGGGAAATATGTCCCTCCTATAATCTCTATCTCTACCCTCATCATTTTAAACAGCTCAATTAAATCTCCTTCAGTCTCCTCTGTTCCAAAGTAAACAACCTCAGGTAAAGTTCTCCAGCACTGTTAATGGCCTTTGTAGATTTCCTTTAGTATGATCAAATCCTTCCTGGAATGTGGTGACCAGACTTTAGGCAGTACTCTCCGCTGCGACCAAACCAATATATCATACAGGTCTAAGGTGACCTCCCTATTCCTTGTCTCTGTGCTTCAGATGATGGAGAGTATTCCCTATGCCTCCTTAGCCACCTTATCCATTCATCATGTTGCCTTCAGGGATCTAAGAATGTTCACCTCCAAGGTGCCATAAATTTGACCTTGTGCATGGCCCTGCTGCCTATATTCTAACTCACAGCTACACATCCACCATCAGTCCCTGTGCTCACTGATCCACATTGGTTCCCCATCCAAGGACTCAGTTTTAAAATTCTCAGTCTGGTGTTCAAATCCCTCCTTGGCCTTTCCTCCCTTATTGCTGTAATTTCCCACAGCCCAACATCTCACCAACATCTCTGCACTCCTGCAGTTCCAAACTCATGAGAACACAATTTCCATCTCTCCACCAGTGAGAGCCGTGCTCTCAGCTGCCTGGGCCCAAGCTCTGGAATTCCCTCCCTGACCCACTCCCTCTCTCTTCATTGTCCTTTAAAACACCCCTTTAAATCTATTCTCGCTGACCAGTCTTTTGGCCACCTGTTCTAATATTGCCTTGTGAGGCTTGGTATGGAATAAATTCCAATATCATTGCTTGAGTACAAGAGTTGGGAAATCACGTTGCAGCTATATAAAACCTTGGTTAGGCAGTATTTGGAGTATTGCGTGCAGTTCTGGTCACCACACTACCAGAAGGATGTGGAAGCTTTGGGGAGAGTGCAAAGAAGGTTCACCAGGATGTTGCCGGGTCTCGAGGGTGTTGGCTATGAGGAGAGGTTGAATAAACTAGGATTGTTTTCACTGGAAAGACGGAGGCCGAGGGGAGACCTGATAGAGGTCTACAAAATTATGAGAGGCATAGACAGGGTGGATAGTCAGAGGCTTTTTCCCCAGGGTGGAAGTGCAATTACAAGGGGGCACAGGTTCAAGGTGAGAGGGGAAAGTTTAAGGGAGATGTGCGAGGGAGGTTTTTCACTCAGAGAGCGGTGGGTGCCTGGAACGCGCTGCCAGAGGAGGTGGTGGAAGCAGGCACATTAGCAACATTTAAGAGGCATCTGGATAGGTGCATCAATAGGGAGGGAATAGAGGGATACGGACTGAGTAAGGGCAGAAAGGTTTTTTTTAGTTTAGTTAGGGCACAGGCTTGGAGGGCCGAAGGGCCTGTTCCTGAGCTGTACTTTTCTTTGTCCTTTGTTCTTTAAAGCACCTTGAGATGTTTTGCTATGTTAAAGGGACTACATAAATGCAAGTTGTTGTTGACTGAGGGAGATACAGTTTAAGTTCATGAGACAGTACACAGGACTGAGAGAGAGGACACAGGACTGAGAGAGAGTACACAGAGCTGACAGAGAGCATTCAGGACTAAGAGAGAGTACGCAGGACTGAGAGAGAGTACGCAGGACTGAGAGAGAGTACGCAGGGCTGAGAGAGAGTCCGCAGGACTGAGAGAGAGTACGCAGGACTGAGAGAGAGTCCGCAGGGCTGAGAGAGAGTCCGCAGGACTGAGAGAGAGTACGCAGGACTGAGAGAGAGTCCGCAGGGCTGAGAGAGAGTCCGCAGGGCTGAGAGGGAGTATGTAGGGCTGAGAGAGAGTACGCAGGGCTGAGAGAGTACGTGTGGCTAACAGAGAGTACGCAGGACTGAGAGAGAGTACGCAGGGCTGAGAGAGAGTACGCAGGACTGAGAGAGAGTACGCAGGACTGAGAGAGAGTACGCAGGGCTGAGAGGGAGTATCTAGGGCTGAGAGAGAATACACATTGTTTAGGGAAATGGGTGGTGGAGGAGTTACAATTCCCATTAACCAGTGTGCATTGTGAAGTGTTAATTATGCAAATGTTACTTTCAGAAGTTGAATAATACGCTGGTGTCGATGGTGTGTAAGGGAAGGAAGGAGAGAGTGGCCAAGGGGAGAGTGGCCGAGGGGAGAGTGGCCGAGGGGAGAGTGGCCGAGGAGAGAGTGGCCGAGGAGAGAGTGGCCGAGGAGAGAGTGGCCGAGGGGAGAGTGGCCGAGGGGAGAGTGGCCGAGGGGAGAGTGGCCGAGGGGAGAGTGGCCGAGGGGAGAGTGGCCGAGGGGAGAGTGGCCGAGGGGAGAGTGGCCGAGGAGAGAGTGGCCGAGGGGAGAGTGGCCGAGGGGAGAGTGGCCAGTGTGTTACTCTACCTGGTCCTGATGAGATTATCGAATGTCATGGCAGCACTAGTGTACAGTCCTGGGATGGAGACGCTGGACTCAGTGCCCATCCTGAGGTTGGGGTCTTCGACATTAAGAACAAAAGCAGCAAAGTTATGGTGAACTTCATAAAACTCTGCTTCAACCACAATTAGAAACTGCATCCAGCCATGATCATTGCCCGATAGGAAGGATAGGAGGGTTCTCAAGAGGCAGCAGAGGGAGATTTCCCAGGATAGTTCCAGGGGTGAGGGGGTTTTAGTTCCAAGGTCAGGCTCGGAAAGGCTGAGATTGTTCTCCTTGGAGTAAAGGAGATTGAGGGGAGATTTGATAGAGGTGGAGAAGATTATGCCAGGTTTAGATAGGGTAGGCAGGAAAAGCTGTTCCCATTGGCTGATGATACAAGGACCAGGGGACATAAGAGATAAGGTTTTGGACAAGAGGGGAAAGCGAGGAGGAAGTTTGTTTCAGCGAGTGGTAATGATCTGGGACTCACTGTCCGCAAGAGTGGTGGAAGCAGAAACAATCACTGATTCCAAAAGGAAATTGATTGGACAAAGGAAATAAACTTGTAGAGATACGGGATGGAGCGGGAGAATGGGATTGACTGAAATATTCTACAGGAAGCTGGAATGGACTCAATGGGCTGAATAGTCTCCTCCAGTGCTGTAAATAACTCCATGAGTGGGATTTAGTGGCTGCGCTCATCCCAGAGCTGTGAAATCCCGCCCGAGGTCAACGGACCTTTCCAAGATCCGCCCCTCGCCCGCTCCGATTCCCGTGGTGGGTAAAATTCCACCCCATGTCTCTGTGCCCGTGTGGTATTCCACCGTGTAGACCCACTAAGAGCCCTGGCAAAGTGGAGGTCAATGGGAATCAGGGGAAAGCTCTCCACGGGTAGTGTTCCAATCTAATAACAAAACGCTGGATTCCCACCCGAACACATTCACTCTGATCCCACTAAAGGGGGCCGGCTTGTCCAGCACTCAAATGGTTAAAAATGTCATGGCGGCAAGACTTGAAATCCAAAATTGGCCTCTTGCAAATTTCAGCCAATTCATCACAATACTTAGTTTAATAACGTACTAAATACGCATTGTAAAAGGACTCATCTATCACGCTTGACACACTGGTTAGAATCGGTGTGCAGATATCTGATTAGTTATTGGGTTAAGGGCTGTGATGATAGATAGCTCCAATACACTCAAACTTTCTGAATTACTCAAATATTTTTTCAGCAATGTGAGGTGACAGTTTGAGACTACGACGATGATCGGGCCTGTCCGGGCGTTTAGAAAAATGCCATTTTTATGATTTTAAATCAAATTGTTTTTGCCTGAATGTGATTAGATTATCCAATATTCAGAGATAGTCATTTCCGAACTCACCGTACACAGCCCATCGCTACCCAGGATAACACTCCAGGCAACACACACACAGCCTCACTGACACACAATTATATTTCCTTTCCTCTTCAGTGGAAATCACAGAATTTTAAACTGTTGAATATGAAAAAGGTAATTTCTGAAAATTTAAATATTTAATGGGTTAATTGAATTCTGGGGCAATGTTTTTTGAGTGGGTTTAATTGATTCCTGACAATATGATGTATGTTTTAAAATTAGATAACGCAATCAGGGTTCATGCTCATTACAAACTGCATCAGAATCTCTTTTTTCATCACAGTTCCGCTACATCCAGCCATGAATGGTGGTGGACAATTAAACAACTCACAGGAGGAGGAGGTTCCACAAATCTCCCCATCCTCAATGATGGAGGAGCCCAGCACATCAGGGCAAAAGATAAGGCTGCAGCATTCACAGCAATCTTCAGCCAGAAGTGCCGAGTGGAGGATCCGTCTCCGCCTCCTCCAGTGGTCCCCAGCACCTCAGATGCCAGCCTCCAGCCAATTCGATTCACTCCCCGTGATATCAAGCAACGGTTGGAGGCACTACATACTGCAAAGGTCACACCAGGGCCACGGGAGGAGGCCAAGTGGGTGACAGCCAGGAAGGGTAAAACACGGGTGATTGAGAGCACCCCGGTGGAAGTGCCCCTACATAACAAGTACTCCTGTCTGAGTACTGTTGGGGGGGACAGCCCGCCTGGGGGAAGCAGCAGTGGCCGTGTCTCCGGGGTGGAGTCCGGCCCTGTAACTCAGAGGGCTAAGGAAAGGAGGAGGAAGGCGGTATTAATCGGGGACTCGACAGTCAGGGGGACGGACAGGCGATTTTGCGGAGGCAGGCGGGAGTCTCGCATGGTGGTCTGCCTCCCTGGGGCCGGGATCCAGGATGTCGCTGGGCGAGTCCCAGAAATCCTGAGGTGGGAGGGAGAGGAGCCGGAGGTAGCGGTACATATTGGTACCGCTGATGTGGGTAAGAAGGGGGAAGGGAACATGAAAAAAGAGTATAGGGAATTAGGGAGACAGCTGAGAAGGAGGAAAGCAAAGGTAGTAATCTCGGGATTGCTGCCTGTGCCACGGGAAGGTGAGGAAAGGAATGGAGTGAGGTGGAGGATGAATGTGTGGCTGAGGGAATGGTGCAGGGGGCAGGGATTCAGGATCCTGGACCATTGGGACCTCTTTAGGGGCAGGTGTGACCTGTATACTAAAAACGGGTGGCACTTGAATCCCAGGGGGACCAATATCCTGGCAGGAAGGTTGGCTAAGGCTACTGGGGAGAGTTTAAACTAGATAGGTTGGGGGGAGGGGATCAAAGTGACGTGACTGAGAGTGAGGAAGGTAGCTCGCAAACAGAGAAGGGTTATGGGCAGTGCAAGAGGGCAGGTGGACTGGGAACAGAGAAGGGGAGAGGTCAGACCATAGGATTGAGATGTGTCTACTCTAATGCCAGGAGTATAGTGAATAAACAACTAGCTAAAGGAGGAGAGGGCTTGGGAGATGTTAGTAGCGCTTCAACAAACCGGGTCCAGATAAAGGCTGGCATAAAGACACTTTGCCTGAATGCACGAAGCATTCGAAACAAAGTAAATGAGTTGATGGCACAAATCCATACAAATGAATATGATCTAGTGTCCATCACAGAAACGTGGTTGCAGGGTGACCGGGACTGGGAACTGAATATACAGGGTTATCAGGCATTTAGGAAGGATAGACAGGTAGAAAAAGGAGGTGGGGTAGTTTTGTTAATAAAGGATAATATCAGGACGGTAGTGAGAGACGACATTGGCTCTAAGGAGCAAAACGTGGAATCGTTGTGGGTGGAGATAAGGAATAGTAAGGGGAGAAAGACACTGGTAGGTGTGGTCTATAGGCCCCCAAATAATAACTTAGAGGTGGGGAGGGCTATAAAGAGGCAAATAATGGATGCGTGCAAAAGTGGAACGGCAATAATCATGGGGGATTTTAACCTACATATTGATTGGTCGACTCAAATTGGACGTGGAGGGCTTGAGGAAGAGTTCTTGGAATGCTGTCGGGATTGTTTCATTGAACAGTATGTTACAGAACCTACGAGAGAGCGAGCTATCTTGGATCGGGTTCTGTGCAATGAGACAGGTAGGATTAAGGATCTTCTTGTGAAGGATCCTCTTGGGATGAGTGATCATAATATGGTGGAATTTCTGATACAGATGGAGGGTGAGAAAGTAGGGTCCCAAACCAGTGTCCTCTGCTTGAACAGAGGGGAGTACGATAGGATGAGGGTGGAATTGGCTAATGTAGACTGGGCGAGCAGACTGGTAGGTAGGACAGCTGAGGAACAGTGGAGGATTTTTAAGGAGATTTTTTTAAGTACTCAGCAAAAATATATTCCGGTGATAAAGAAGGACTGTAAGAAAAAGGATAACCGGACGTGGATAACGAAGGAAATAAAGGAGAGTATTAAAATAAAATCAGATGCGTACAGAGTGGCCAAAAATAGTGGAGAATTAGTGGATTGGGAAAGCTTTAAAGAAAAACAAAGAATGACTAAGAAAGCGATTAAGAAAGGAAAGATAGATTATGAAACTAAACTCGCTCAAAATATAAAAAATGATAGTAAAAGTTTTTACAAGTATATAAAAAGGAATAGAGTGGCTAGAGTGAATGTTGGACCCTTGGAAGATGAGAGGGGGGATTTAATAGTGGAAAAAGAGGAAATGGCTGAGACTTTAAATAAGTTCTTTGTGTCGGTCTTCACGGTGGAAGACACAAATAGTTTGCCGAATATTAGAGATCGAGAGTTGGTGGGAGGGGAGGTCCTTAATACAATTACTGTTACTAAGGAGGTGGTGCTTGGTAGACTAATAGGACTGAAGGTAGACAAGTCCCCGGGCCTGGATGGAATGCATCCCAGGGTACTGAAAGAAATGGCTGAGGTAATAGCAGATGCGTTAGTAGTAATTTATCAAAATTCGCTGGACTCTGGGGTAGTGCCGGCTGACTGGAAAACAGCTACTGTTACGCCGCTGTTTAAAAAAGGAAGTAGACAAAAGGCGGGTAACTACAGGCCGGTTAGCTTAACGTCCGTAGTTGGGAAGATGCTAGAGTCCATTATTAAAGAGGAAATAACAGAGAACCAGAATAAGAATGGTTCGATCAAGCAGACGCAGCATGGATTCATGAAGGGAAAGTCGTGTTTGACGAATCTACTGGACTTTTATGAAGATGTCACTAGTGCGGTTGACAGAGGGGAACCGTTGGATGTGGTGTTTTTAGATTTCCAGAAGGCATTCGATAAGGTGCCTCACAAAAGGTTGCTGCAGAAGATTGGGGTACACGGAGTTAGGGGTAAGGTGTTGGCGTGGATTGGGGATTGGCTATCTAACAGGAAGCAGAGAGTTGGGATAAATGGGTGCTTTTCTGGTTGGCAGTTGGTGACCAGTGGCGTGCCGCAGGGATCGGTGCTGGGGCCTCAATTGTTTACCATTTACATAGATGATCTGGAGGAGGGGACTGAATGTAGGGTGTTCAAGTTTGCTGATGACACGAAGGTGAGTGGGAAAGCGAATTGCGTGGAGGACGCGGAAAGTCTGCAGAGAGATTTGGATAGGCTGAGCGAGTGGGCGAGGATCTGGCAGATGGAATATAACGTTAGCAAATGTGAGGTTATCCACTTTGGAAGAAATAATAGTAAATTGGAGTATTATTTAAATGGAGAAAAATTACATCGTGCGACTGTGCAGAGGGACCTGGGGGTCCTTGTGCACGAATCGCAAAAACTCAGTCTGCAGGTGCAGCAGGTGATCAAGAAGGCAAATGGAATGTTGGCCTTTATCGCGAGGGAGATAGAATATAAAAGCAGGGAGGTCTTGCTGCAACTGTACAAGGCACTGGTGAGGCCGCAACTGGAGTACTGTGTGCAGTTTTGGTCCCCTTATTTGCGAAAGGATATATTGGCCTTGGAGGGAGTGCAGAGAAGGTTCACCAGGTTGATACCGGAGATGAGGGGTGTGGCTTATGAGGAGAGATTAAACAGATTGGGTCTGTACTCGTTGGAGTTTAGAAGGATGAGGGATGATCTTATAGAGACATATAAGATAATGAAGGGGCTGGATAGGGTAGAGGTGGAGAGATTCTTTCCACTTGGAAGGGAAACCAGAACTAGAGGGCACAGCCTCAAAATAAGGGGGGGCCGGTTCAGAACAGAGTTGAGGGGGAACTTCTTCTCTCAGAGGGTAGTGAATCTCTGGAATTCTCTGCCCATTGAAGTGGTGGAGGCTTCCTTGTTGAATATGTTTAAATCACGGGTAGATAGTTTTCTGATCGATAAGGGAATTAGGGGTTATGGGGAGCAGGCGGGTAAGCGGAACTGATTCGCTTCAGATCAGCCATGATCTTGTTGAATGGCGGGGCAGGCTCGAGGGGCCAGATGGCCTACTCCTGCTCCTATTTCTTATGTTCTTATGTTCTTAAAGGCCCTGATAACATTCCGGCAATATTACTGAAGACTTGTGCTCCAGAACTTGCTGCTCCCCTAGCCAAGCTCTTCCAGTACAATTACAACACTGGCATCTACCCAACAATGTGGAAATTGCCCAGGTATGTCCTGTACACAAAAAGCAGGACAAATCCAACCCGGCCAATTACCGCCCAATCAGTCTCCTCTTGATCATCAGTAAAGTGATGAAGAGTGTTGTCAACAGTGCTATCAAGCAGCACCTACTCGTAATGACCAGCTCACCAATGCTCAGCGCAGGCAAAGCACAGGGTTAGATACAGAGTAAAGCTTCCTCTACGCTGTCCCCATCAAACACCCCCAGGACAGGTGCAGCACGGGGTTAGATACAGAGTAAAGCTTCCTCTACGCTGTCCCCATCAAACACTCCCAGGACAGGTACAGCACGGGGTTAGATACAAAGTAAAGCTCCCTCTACGCTGTCCCCATCAAACACTCCCAGGACAGGTACAGCACGGGGTTAGATACAGAGTAAAACTCCCTCTCCACTGTCCCCATCAAACACTCCCAGGACAAGTACAGCAGGGGGTTAGATACAGAGTAAAGTTCCCTCTACACTGTTACTGTCAAACACTCCCAGGACAGATACAGCACAGGATTAGATACGGAATAAAGTTTCCTCGACACTGTCCCCATCAAATACTCCCAGGACAGGTACAGCATGGAGTTAGATACAGAGTAATGCTCCCTCTACACTGCCCCATCAAACACTCCCAGGACAGGTACAGCACGGGGTTAGATACAGAGTAAAGCTCCCTCTACACTGTCCCCCATCAAACACTGCCAGGACAGGTACAGCCCGGGATTAGATACAGAGTAAAGCTCCCTGTACACTGTCCCCATCAAACACTCCCAGGACAGGTACAGCATGGGGTTAGGTACAGAGAAAAGCTCCCTTTACATTGTCCCCATCAAACACTCCCAGTACAGGTACAGCACGGGGTTAGATACAGAATAAAGTTCCCTCGACACTGTTCCCATCAAACACCCCCAAGACAGGTCCAGCATGGGGTCAGATACAGAGTTCAAACACTCCCAGGACAGGTACAGCCCAGGGTTGGATACAGAGTAAAGCTCCCTCTACACTGTCCCCATCAAACACTCCCAGGACAGGTACAGCACGGGGTTAGATACAGAGTAAAACTCCTTCTACACTGAGCCCATCGAACACTGATGATGTGGAGTTGCCGGCGTTGGACTGGGGTGAACACAGTAAGGACTCTAACAACACCAGGTTAAAGTCCAACAGGTTTATTTGGTAGCAAACGCCACCAGCTTTCGGAGCGTTGCCGAAATCCAGTGGCGTTTGCTACCAAATAAACCTGTTGGACTTTAACCTGGTGTTGTTAGACTCCTTACCCCATCAAACACTCCCAGGACAGGTACAGCACGGGGTTAGATACAGAGTAAAGCTCCCTCTACACTGTCCCCATCAAACACTCCCAGGACAGGTACAGCACGGGGTTAGATACAGAATAAAGTTCCCTCGACACTGTTCCCATCAAACACTCCCAAGACAGGTCCAGCATGGGGTCAGATACAGAGTAAAGCTCCCTCAACACTCTCCCCGTCAAACTCTCCCAGGACATGTACAACAAAGGGTTAGATGCAGAGTAAAGCTCCCTCTGCACTGTCCCCATCAAACACGCCCAGGACTGATACAGCACGGGGCTAGATACAGAGTAAAGCTCCCTCTCCACTGTCCCCATCAAACACTCCCAGGACAGGTACAGCATGGGCTTATATGCAGAGTAAAGCTCCCTCTCCACTGTCCCCATCAAACACTCCCAGGACTGATACAGCACAGTGTTAGATACAGAGTAAAGCTCCCTCTACACTGTCCCCATCAAACACTCCCAGCCTTGGTACAGCTCGGGGATAGATACAGAGTAAAGCTTCCTCTACACTGTCCCCATCAAACACTCCCAGGACAGGTACAGCACGGGGTTAGATACAGAGTAAAGCTCCCTCTACACTGTCCCCATCAAACACTCCCAGGACATGTACAGCACGGGGTTAGATACAGAGTAAAGCTCCCTCTACACTGTCCCCATCAAACATTCCCAGGACAGGTACAGCATGGTTATATTTCAGGACCATCAAGAAGGTGCTTTATCAGCTGGATTTTGGGACCACTGCATGGTTTAATTTTGAGGACGAGCACAGAGTGATGGAGAGAGAGAGTGATAGGATGAGTATAATTGGAAAGAAAGTTGCAGGGATCGGTTGACTGTGATAAAAAGGTGAAATGCGAGATGGAGAGAAAGATTTGAATGTGTGAGGGAAAGGCAAAATGGGCAGCTTGACAGGGAGAGGACTCAGCGGAATAGTCATTTAAAGAGAGTATGAACGGAGGAAATGTAAGATAGTGAGTGGGGAAGAGCGAGAGGGAGAGAAGGATTGAGGTGGAGAGAGGGAGAGGGAGAGATTCTTGTATATGTCCAAACAATGCTTTGCAATGTAATGATCTAAAGGTAATGACTGATTGTTTCAATATCCCAGTGCCGCTGTTCCTACAACACCCATTCATCTTTCGAATAATGCATGCCAGAAATGATTCTTAATGAAAAATTAATCTGAGCCTCAGTGAGTGAGATTGACAGGGGAAGCTGGTGTAGGGGGGGGAGTTTCTGCTAAACTCACATCAGTCCCTGAGACATTAATTCAGAACAAGACAATCTGTTCAACTTGTCTACAAATACAACGCATAAAAATTTCATTAACTGTTTAAACTATTATTGCAGAAGGTGACAAAATCATATCTATTAATGACACAGAGCTGATTGCATTTAAAACAGGAAAAAGATGCTGTCACCTTGAGGCATTTCGAATCAAAATGTTGACATTTATCTTTCTCTTTTCTCAACCTGCTTGTCTCTTTCATTGCACCCTCTCTTTCTTTCTCCCACGGTTTCATTCTCTGATCTCTCTTTTACTCTCTCTCACATGCTTTCCATTTATATCTCTCTCCATTTCTCACTCTGTCTCTTTCAAGCACTCACTCTCTCCCTCTCACCTTCTCTCTCGAATTCTCTCACTCACTTTCTCTCTTGCTCACTACCTCTCACACTCTCGCTCACATACTCTTGCTCTCTCTCTCACACACACTCTCTCTCATACCATCTCTCTCGCTCTCTCTCTCATGTGCTCTCTCATTCTCTTCCTCA